>NW_009951796.1:896146-902954 GCF_000747805.2 Chaetura pelagica | reverse complement strand
CCATGGCATTTCTTTCTATCCTACCAAAAAACTTGGCTGTTTTCTCCCTTGGAAACCTAGCTATTTCAGATACCTGCTCTCAGTCTTCACAGCATCCCTCAAAAGAGGCTGATCTTAAAATATACTTGTGACTTAAGGTCCCTACATTGCTGCTCCATCTTAGCAGTATCCTGCAGTGCTCTCTGAACTAGGATAGGAAAAAATCTGTAAGACACTTGCCTTTCCCTGCCACATCCTTTGTTTTTTGTTTTTTTTTTTAGCAAAATTGCCACAGACGATACTTAGGGAAGGTCAGAAAACCACAACTTTACACAAGTATCACTTTTCCTCTCTGCAGATCTTGAATCCATTGTTGGAATTTGCCCTTTTAATGGTATCAAAGTGACTCATCCTTTACAAAGGTCTTGAATCTGTTCATCAAATTGTCATCCCCAAAAACTGTTTCTTGCCTCCTTGTGTAGGATGCAACTACACAATCACAGAAAGGCTTAGAAAATTTCTCAAGTGCCAAAGCTTGGAAAGTTTCCAGAAGAAAACCTACTTAACTCTAACTCAAATATACACACATTAAAATGTTTTCTATTTCCAGCCAAACACAAGATTGAGCAGAGTGTTATTTCTAATATGCAGCACATAAGCTGAAGGAACTGTCCTTACCAGTGTGCCACCAAACTAGGCTACAGCAGCACGTGGTACAGCGGGTGGTGAGCACCTCAGTAATTAAAGAGAAGTGTGGCCAAGCAGGCTTTAAACAAAGACAATCAGGACCTATACACCATTTCTGGCTCTGACTCAGTTTTATTGTACAGTCCCAGTTACAAAACAAAACAGCCTGTCCTTCAAATGCTGCCTGTAAAATCGAGCTAGTGTGAAGCAGCTGCCACGAGAAAACATTCAGCCGTATCAATACTTGATCTGATTTCTGATTTGAGAATATTTAGGAGGGCATGCAACTTGCATGACCCATTTCATGTTGTTTTGTCTTACTGCAGAGGCACAGAGGTGCTGACAAGTGAGGATTAGCTAGAGATCGGCCAAGTCACACATCACTGCTAACGAAAGGCAGGAGAACGGTTCACAGATGCATCATCCAAAACATTTTTCCAGTTGTAGCAGCAGACAAACATGGGGTTTCTTTCAGGACCACTGTTTTGCAGAGGCAGTGCCAGATGTTGCTTTGTGCACCAAAACCGGTGCCTGGACTTGGTCAGACCTTCCTGAATTTGGAGGAATCGGGTCCTGGGGAAGCTGCCAGCAGCCAGCTCAAGCTCCTTCTTGGTCATACTGCCCAAATGAGAGCTACTGGTATTAAAAGAAAGAGCTTGCTGAAACATCCCTGAAGATGGAAGTAAAGTAGCATCCCCTTAGTTCTAATAATTTGGTTGTAACAGTGACGCAGTGTTTTTAATTCTCAAGACTTTTCATTAACAAATAGCACTTCATAGCACAGGGATAAACTGAATGCAGCTCTGCCTTGAACTAACATCCCAGGCTGAGGACTTAGCTCTAAAAATTAAGAAGGGTAATCAGGTTCTGGGTGAAAAATTGCAAATTACCATCGTTGCAGAATAAAACCAGCTTTTACACCAATAGCCTTCCAAAACATAGGCTAAAGATTGCATTGAGAAAAGGACACTCAAAACAAAAGATAAGGACTGCTTAAGCAATTTTGCATCAGCTTTAGCTCCTCTCGCATTCAAATGGTGATATTTTGCAGTGCCAGAATTCCAAGCTTTTGTTCAATGGGTAAAAGCTGAAGTGCAAGAACAAAACCGGTGAGACCTACTTTGGGATGGCTGGCTGCCTACCTGAAGCACAGAGTCCCCCCAGGACACTGCATGCACACAGCTCCTCTGAAGGGGAGCACAAGGTGGGCCTGCCCATCCGACACGCACACATCGCAGCAACAGAAGTCCCCGGCACTTCTCACTACTGAAACCAGATCTAGTGTTTTCAACCGGGGACAAGACCATTCTGATACGATTCCAGGGAGCAGTCTCACACCCTTACAAGCAGATATATTAGCACAGCTCAGACTTGTGTTCCTCTTTTAGCAGACGTTGTGGAACAAATCTTGTGAGCCTGTGAAGAGCACACGTCACTTTGATGCTGTCAACTCTCACTTCTGCCCGGGGCACTATCACGAGCAATAAATCATTCTGTTTGAGATTCCTTCTAGCTCTCAAGACAGCAGCTGGCATCCTGCATGCAGCACATCTGCAAACTGTGTCCAGACTGCTGCTCTGTGCCAAGGAAAGCCTCGCCTCTGCCCCTTCCACTCTGGAGACATTCTCCAGCCACTGAAAAGCCACAGAAGAGCTTAACTCTATCCACCAACAGCAAGTAAATGGTCCGTGAGATGTAAACTTTAGAGAAGACTAAGTCATGTTACTTTTAATGGCTGTTCACATTTCAAGTAGTTGATCCTCTTGTACAGCTCCTCAACTAATTCTGCTCTTTCATAATGGCACTCTGAATTGGGCTGACGATGGAAATGTCTTCCATTTTCTTGTTGTTAATCCTTAGGGTAACAGGAGAACCTGGGGCGACAATCATGTTTTTCAAGAATTGCTATTTCTAGTCCCTTCTTTTTGGGGACACAAGGTTGGCAGTTTGGTTTCCCAGGCTTAGCCCAGCTGGAACATGAAAAACTGTAATTATTTGTGGTTTTGATAGTCCTACCTTTTGCTTTTAGACATTCTGGATGTAGTCATAGATTTAATTACACCACCTCAGAAGAGGTTATTATACTTAAGGGTCAATGACTTGAGGAGGAACCCTTCACTGGCCTCTCCCACTTACTGTGTGCTCCCCACATTATAGTCACTTCACCATCTTCCAGGTCAGAGGGAGAAATAATATTCTGCTACTGTACATTCAGCAAGTGGAAGAAAAACCTTTGCCTTTAACTGGTGTTCTCTTCAGTGGGATCTCCTTAGTGCCAGGTACCCTTCATCTGCGGCTATGTAACCCAAATACAGAAACCAGGTGATTTCAGGTGGCTCAAGTATTTGTTCAGCACAAGTATTTTCCTTTACTGAAACTGTATCTTTCCAATAGCAATGAATTCACAGTACAACAACTGCTTTTCATTCTTTTCCAGGTGCTGGGGTTGAGGAGTCCACCTGTACCGCCTCATTCCTTGGTGAAACACAAGCACCCTTGGCTTAGATGGCAGCAGCTGATGGTGCACAGCAATTACACCTACCAGCCAGGATGGGATGAGAAGAAGCCTCTTATTACCAGGTGAAGCTGCAGGGGTGGGTGTTAATGTAACAGAATCTAATTATCTGCTTGGATTTTGTCCAGGACACGACTGAATTACCACCCTCACTCCTAAGAAAACAGCCTGAGAACAATTGCCACGACGGTCAAGGTCTCTGTTTTGTACCTCGAAGGCAGCAACTCCTGCAACACAATTATATTACTCCAATCCCCACTCAAAGCAAGAAGTGCCTCCTGTTGAAGTACCATCATGTCCTGTAGCACACAAATGTTAATTAGCAGTCTTTTTTTTAGAAATTATGAGATGCTCTAATCCTACACAGTGTGAGACTTGATGAGATGAGAGCACTGGGTGGTATAGCTAATAAATCAGTTTACTGTACAACCTCATTTCTTTAATAAAGAGCAAATACCTGAGGCTTAGTAAAGCAAGAGCCCCAGGCATTCACTTGCAAATCAAAATGCTAGATTTCATTTTTTTGTGGTCTCTCTGCAACAGGGAGTGCTGACCTACTGCTGGTCATTAGACAATGCTCTCCTGCCAGGGGGCAATGCTAGCCATAAACTTTGATGTCAGAGTTAGAAAACACAGAAGAGTTGAGTGGCAAGGCCGTTATGGGAGAATAACCGGTATAGTTTTCATGAGGGAATAACTTCTAAAAGCTGTCAAGAGATGTCAAGATGTCAGGCCAGGAAAAGAGCCAGCACAATTAACATTCCCTATTGCTTCCATCTACTGGGAGGGAAAAAAAACAGGATTTATTTTGGACAATTACAAGTTAATAAATGGGAGTGTCAGTTCCTCTGTAGAGCACTCATTAAAGCACACTAAAGGCCAAAACTTCTTACAGTTTCTGTCACGGTAGGCAAAACACTACCATTATTTTATATTTCAAGCAATTTTGCTGCCAATGACAGCAGATACACATGGACAAAAAACCGTTTTCCTTAGCAGCATACAAGCAGTTTAGTTTGCAGAAATTATTTGTGCCCCCAGAAGTGACTGGCATTTCAGATTTTTATTGTGAGTACTGTGTATTTTTCAATGATTATTTGCATTTTATTTTCCAAACAGCTCTGAAGAACTGGCTTTGGCTTCACGCGCTCACCCTCTGCAGTGGACCAAGAAAAGATGCTTGCACTGCTTGAACCTTCTTATTCTCATTTGCCTACCTAACAATAAATTACAGCTCAAATATTTCCCATTTAGATGGTATCTCAAGGGACCTGCAAAGGAGTCAAACCTCGCCAGGCATACCTGCAGGGGAAGGCACAAAAGTCCCTTTGTAGCAGTGAATCTCCATTGTATGATGAGCAGGTAGAGAAGCTGTACTCAAATGGAGACATGACCTTTGAATTTTATCTGAAATCCCCTCTAAGGGAAGCAGAAGCTTCAAAACCCAGTACTTTTTAACATCCAGTTTTTTCTGGTCAGTATTGCTTAGGGAAAACTACATGACATTATGTTTTCCTTGTTGATCTTTCTGTTAATGTAGGCACAGATAAGAGTCATTGGCTATTCCAGCCTCCCTTTGGCCACAGCCAGGCAGGTGTGCACAACCAAAGCAATATACCCAACAGTGCTTGAAAAGAAAATCCCCTGCCCACAGTCATTTGCAAAAGAGTAGCTATCATTTAAGACACTGTCTACCATTTTTAAAGTATGACCCCACCTCATAATCATAAGTGAGGTTGTTTAACACCTACAGTTTTAAGGCTGCCCAGCTCTCACCTTTGCAAATCCTATTGCTCAGATGTTGCTTTGCTTGGTCAGCCACTCCTCCTCACTTTTTTTTAGTTAAGAAAAGAAGAAAAAGGATCCTAAAATAGGCTGGGGTATAGCATATGCCTTGCAGGAATTTTGGCATGAAGTGGATGGACATCTGGTTCAGGCCTGACCTACTTCTAAGCATCTGAACACAAAAAACAACTTGCAAACATTCCCTGTAGAGTACTATTTTGATCTGTTAATCCCCCAGTGATTCCACCTGGTCTTCAGAAACCTTATTTGCAGTTAAATTATTCCAAAAATGCATCAACTGTATGCAGAGAAGAAAAGAAAAACCCCAGTTCATAGTTTAGACTTGGCTGACGACTGCTAGAATGGTTTTGGAACTTCGAGACGTTTCTGCATAAGCTGCTACTGAACTGCAACTAACACAGGCAGAACAACAGGAATTACAGTTGCTGAAGTAGCATTGGTCTGCCTAAAGAAACGGCAGCACTAGCTGAGTGCTTGAGGCAGACAACTTTGTCTTGGATTTCCCTTGAGTGAAGGCCTGGTTGTGAGGAGGCCCTGCTGTCCCTGCTGCACGCAGGGTGCAGAGTGAGCCGGAGGTGGCACCACAGCTGCTGGGCAGCTTGGTTGTCTCCTCACGTCCCCTCACAACATGCAATGCTGATTGCAAGGTTGTGTTTCTTCAGCATGTCAGCACCACTGCTGAAAAAGGAAAAAGCCTCCTTCTGAAATGAAAGGAGGACTGATTTTGCATGGATCAGCAAAAGCTGTGGTAATTAACCTAAGATGTACCGTGGCTGGTACTGAAAAGGTTGTGCAGCTCTTCCCAGTGCAGAATGAACTCTCACATGTCACCCAGCATGCACAAGCTGCAGGGCCTAAAATGGAATTCTAGCAGAGCTCCCAATGAATAAAAAACCCAATATCCTGAAACTCTTCTTTTGGTAGCAAATAGAAAACTCCAAGGTGGCTTCTGCAGCCAAAAGATGCATTAGGATATGGATGATGCCTCAAGAATGGTGTACTGGAACACTCTGTTATTTCCTGTCCTCACATCCTAACTATTATGTCCATTCTTAACTTAGCTCTGAAAGGAAGAAAAACTTGTTTCTTTTGCAACAGTGTTGGCCAAACAGCAGAAACCTGATCAATGCCAATACAGTGAAGTAAAGTTTAAAATTATTCTCATGTTCAGCTAAGTTACAAGCAAAAATTTTGAAAAGTTGATTTAAAAAAAAAAAAAGTTGAGCTGAAATTTGTAAATAAAAAGAGTGAGAACCACAAGGGTAGAAAGGCATGCAAATAAGAAAAATGTGCTGAATAAACCCTGTTTCTTCTTGTCCCTCACTCTTCATGTTGGCCCTGTGTTTTCCCCACCCCTGAAATATCATACTTGACCTAGATTTGGAAATCAACTATAATTTTTTTTTGGCATGGAAATGTAACATCAGTGATTTATCAGGTTGATCTGGATATTGAAAAGGTCAGAAAGGAGAAGGCTACAATAATACAAACTAGGAAAAAAATGTAAAGAACTGAGGATAATTATGCAGTGTCCAAGCTCAGGAAGGGTTGCAGCTGGGTAAGGCTACTCCTGAATTTAAGAACAGACTCCTTGTGGAATCAGAAGTGTCAGTGCATGGGGTTAATGCTCTGTTTGCAGGCTATCAGTGGGACAGATAGGGTATATACTTCTCTACTATAATTATATTTGTCCTATAAACACCTTTCCAAAAAGAAACAAGCCAAATAGTTAATTAAACATTATTACAGAACAGAATTTCCCAAACAAGAAAAACAGAAAATGTCACACTGTATTTTCTCATGTAATTGCTAAGGCAGGAA
>NW_009951796.1:886465-896081 GCF_000747805.2 Chaetura pelagica | reverse complement strand
GGAATGCAGTGATACATCTTTTGGGTAATGAGGAAACAGAACGTTAGTTGGCAACAAAATTGGATGTTGCAGTATTAATATTTGACTCAAGAATATCCTCATCTAACCTGCCAGTACAAGTTTTGAGCTGAGGAGTGCCTATATATTTCTGTGACACTGATACCAATCAAGAAGCCAGTTCCTGGGATTAAACCTGAGAGGTAAAAAAAATCCAAACAGAAGGAAAACAGATTTTTGTTTTCTTTCATTTAGGCGACAGTGTGTCAAGTTTCTCCTGAAATAAACTGAAACAGTCATAAGTAACAGAAATTAACACCTTAATTGTAAAACACCTTCTGGAAAGCAGAGTAAAGCCTACCTTTGGCAGCTTTCCCATCCAGACCCTCTCTTCATGCAGCCATCCAGCTCCCACTTGTCACCTCCCTCCACTTCATTCTGCCCACACCTGGGTGCTGTTTGCCCACAATGCCAGCCCAAGGGATCTCCCCATCCACCCGGGGTGACCCCAAAAGCAGCCCTTGGCCACCCACCAGCCAATCACAAAGCCCCACCTGGAAGCTTCTCTCCAGCTTTACACTCTGAGCACGTCCTTACATCACCAAGGAGCAGAGACACTCAGTCCTGCTTCCCTCCTCCTTCTTGCCCCCTGTGCTCCTGCCACCTTGGCAATCTTGACTTCCTTTTCCGAGTAACAGCAGCAGGGTTGTGGGTTTTTTTTAAAGGGGTTGAGAAAGTAAACCCAAAGCCCAAAATACTCTGCTGCAACACTACCAGTAATGCTGAGCTAGAATAGGTCAGGTGATGACACTTACTAGTATTATTGTCAGTCTAAATGCTCAAAGCTCTGAAGCTCTTAACTAAAAAAAACAACCAACCAACCAGACCAACCACAAAAGCCCACTAAATAATGCAATATTCATGGAAATAAAATAGAAATACATTGATAGAGCAGCATGTGTTTGGAAGAGAAGGGGGTAATTTTGAGGTTGTATGTGCATTATAAATATATAAACACATTTGCTCACATTCCCTTAATATTTAAAAATGCTACAAAGATGACTATCTTTTACTGTGGGGAAAAAAGAAATATAGAAGAAGTGCCAAGTTACACTCTGGGAAAGCAATAATAGCAGTAAGGGTGACACAAGACCAAGTCAAACAAAAATTTCTAAATCCTCTTCTGTGCTTGCTTAAAATTTGGAAATTGAAGACTGGCTACCAATATGGACATAGCAAGAAGTTGCTCTCTCCTAATGTGAGAAACAAGCTGAGGTAAGGGAAGGGATCAAAAATGTCTCCATTCCAAGAAATTCAGCTGCAAGAATCCAATCTGATATCAGAAGTGACAAGTCATGTAGCGACAAAGAATTATTTTAACTTGCAAGGTATGAAACCAAAGGATGCTTCAGGTGCTTCCCATCCCAGTTTCCCACAAGCTCAGCCCAACAGCATGCAGGGGCCACGCTGTCCCCAGCAGGGTATGAATCCTTCCTGCTGCTACCTGTCCCCGCTGTCCTGCCACACACACCCACCCTTGGTTACACAAGATACCAGGGGCTTGGCACCAGGACATTCATAATGGCAACCTCCTGATCCAACACCAGAGTAAGTGGTGCTTGAAAAAGTGATTTATTTAATTACTCTTGAGGATTTTTCCTGCCATAAATTCTCACCATGGCCTTCTTGACTGTTTTGTCATCTTAAACATCTCTTCTGGCTGGGCTCTGTGCACAGCACGAAGCAAGCGAAACACTGGGGGGTGTCAGGCAGCACAGAGCTGTGCTGGGGCTGCTGGCCAGTGGGAGAGGAGAGCACCCAGCTGAGGGGCAGGCAGCCTCAGGACTTGCCTCCAACCCTCCCTCAGTACGTCTCATAACACAGAGCCTGGCAAAGCTGGACACACAATAGCTCCTTGTCTTCCCCTTCACCGTTACTCTATCAGGTGCCCTAAAGCTGAGCAACCTGACCTAGGGAGAGGTGTCCGTGCCCATGCAGAGGGGTTGGAATAGAGGAGCTTTAAGGTCCCTTCAACACAAACCATTCTATGGTTCCAGGTAAAACAGCTCCCGGTGATCTCCAGGAAGGGCTACGCTTTGAACTTGAGAAACAGAGTTGTTTCACCTTATTGGTGAACAACCCCAAAACTCTGACCTGCTATCTATCAGAGTTGTTTGAAGCAAATCTTCAGAACATTTGTGTTGCTTTTAAGGTTTTACTCTGCACTACAAAACAGCTCTTTATTGACATACTGCTCTAGAACACAACACTTTTTTTGGAGAATCATGATTTCTGTGTTTCCAAGACAGGACACAACATGTTGCCTGTGTTGTACTCTGATTCAAACAGCTCCAGGGGGACACAATGTGCAAAAAGCAAGCCTGAAAAAACAACATCAAATCCTGTTTGCTCCTGGTAAATAGTTAATTTCTTTCACTTTGCATTTCCCTTCAAGCAGCTGTAAACTCTTTGGCTCTGCCAGAACCTGCAGATGTCCCAGGAACAAATCCACCACAGTGCCCTGAGATGACCTACTCGTGAGCAGCAGATGCACAGCAGGAGCCAACCAAGTGGAAGAGATAGGATCTTCTCCCATTTAAGAGTCCCCAGCAGGGTATGAATCCTTCCTGTTTTCTTTTTTTCTTTTTTTTTTCTTTTTTCTTTTTTTTTTTTTTTTTAAAAAAAAGCTGTAATGATGCCTACATGGATTTGCTGCTTTCTTTTTAAATTGCAGAATCAAGCAACTGATAACATCCACTTCTCTTTGCTGAGAATACTGGCATCCCCAAATGTTCTGTACTGCTCTTACTTGATACCTTAGGTGCTTCCTACCTCATGAGAGACATTCCTTTAGGAAAACTATGGTTTATTAACACTGTTATGCCTCATCACACCCTTCCACTTCCAAATTTCTTTTTCTTCATCCATATTCCATGAAATATTTATGCAAACACATAAAGGTGAGCACAGTTTGGACCTCAGACTGGCTATACACTGATCTTGTCTAACCTATTTTGGCATTGATCTCCTAACAAATCTGCAAAGAAGAAAAAACATGGAGAGAGAAGAAAAATGTAGACAGGAGAAAAATGTAGACAGGAGAAATCTGTGTCTGTAACGGGGAAAGAAGACACCTAGTAATTTAATCTTTGTGCATAATTTGTGTTTTAGTACTTGCATACAATTTAAAATACATTTTTAGAGCAGGGAGATCATTTTCATCCAGGGAGAGAGAGTCTGAGAAACGACCTCTGATTCTGTGGGGAAAAATTCTGGCTTATAATTTCCTTCATTGATTCTATTTGCATATCTAGGTGCAAAGAGATTACAGCTCTTTATTTTGTTTTTCATCACAGCTTTTTTTCTTGTTGTTGTTAAGACACTTGGAAGGGCACTCCTGGGAGAGCAACCAGCACCAAGCAGGGGTGCACTGCTGGGACAGTGGGTAATAAATCAGAAGTTCTGGGGTGGAGAGAAAGACTCTCAAATGCAGGGACAAACCCACTTTATTCTTGTAAAGTGACAGAAGTCTCCTGAATGACTGATGTAGGGGACCTAGCTGTGTGATCTGGCCTTCTTCACTGACAAGACAAAACAACTCCCCAACTCTGAACAGCTGTGGGATAAAGGGAATTCAGAGCCTTAGACTTAATGCTCAGCCACATCCGTCAAAACTGCAGCGTTTTGAGGAACTCAGGAAGGATGTTTTTCACCCTGCATGACTACAGCACTTCAGAGAGCTCCTGATGTGCTTCTAAATACTAAAGAAATGCTGCATAAATCATATGGATGTTTTTTAAGTCCTGGCTTGAACCTGAATGCAGCTGAATTCCATTATTTTAGACCATCACCATCAAATATCAATTCTCTCATTACACTATTGAATAATAGTGCTTTTGCCTAAGCTGCATTTCTCTTAGTATTGCGCCCAGGATGTTTTTGTTTTTAAATACACATACATTATATATATATTTATATATATATATATATATCTATCTTTTTTTGTCTAGGCTTTCAAAGCAAACAGCAAGTTCATTTTTCTCCATTACCACTGACTGCTTCCAAGTTGCTTTTCCAGGAATACCTCATAAAAGGCTACAGATACTGCCCTCTAAGCCATATTGTCAAAGCTAAGAACAAGAAAACACTACTGGAGGCAGTGGAGACCTTGAGACATTGGATTGAACTCCTTCAGATCCTAAGAAAGAAATCCAGTTTTGCCCTACTTGTATCCTTTCTTTCTGGACCAGTCATGAGGACCTCATGCTACCTCAGAACAAGTGTTCAGAAGCTGTAAGACACAATAGATCAAAACACATCCAACTTCTGACAGCACAGGGACCCCCATCTGGTGAAGGAAAACCCCATAAAAATTTAATCTTCTGCTTTAATTCCTGTAAATTGTCAGTGCTAGCAGCCTTTGAATTGACTGAAAGAAGAAGAAAAGCTTCTCCAATAAAACTGAGGTTAGGAGCTGTTGCCAACATTTTCTCTGATAAGGCATCCCCTGGCTTAGATGATGTGATAAGATTGACATGGCTTTTCAGCACAGCTGGGATGAGCTCAGGTTTAGGCAGAGCTTTCATCCATTTGATCACATAGAAGCCACTGGCAGGTGCTGGGATCACTGAAACTGAACTGGCTCCATCTGCTTGCAACTATTTATGGATCATAGTAAACTTAGTCTAGTAACTGCTTCCCCTTACCTATCAGGATTCATAGAAAGTTGTGATGGAAGGGAGAAGGAAAAAAATAGGAAGCAAAATTCAAAGACAGATGATCTGTTCCTCTCACCTCTGCTGAACTGCTGGAAAATTTCTGCCATCGAGGTGGGAAGTTTTGAGACGAAATCAGAGCATTCAACAATAGCACCTGCAAATGGCTCTACCACACTTAATAAAACCAAGTTACTTTAGAAAGGCACGTGGTATGATGTTCCTTGAAGGCTGAGCTAATCTGAGTGAGCCTGCACTGCAGCATATGCTGCCTGCCTCCTTCTTCACCAGAAATACGTGAAGATAAAGGGTTTTTCTTTGTCATACCAGCAGACACCACCACAAAAACCATTCCAGTAGAGTTAAACTTGACTTAACATTTAGCCTTATTTGCCAGTAATATTACAGAAAATTATTACTTTGCCCAAACAAGCATCTATACAATTGTTTCTACTGGAAAACTAGAAACTTTTGCCTCAATCCCTGCCAGGGAGGATGGAGTTCTGGACTCCTTACAGAGGAAGAGGATGGCTTCCTGTGCTTCACCAAACACATCCACAAAGCCACTTGCAAACACAGGCCACCTACACAGAAAATAGAGAGGCTGGACCTGCTGTGCTCCACCAGATGCTGCTGGAGTGTCCACCACCTCTTCTCTAAAGTCATCAAGAGACAAGAATAACTATGTGCACAACAAGTCTCACACCTGACCTCAGTTTCAAAATCAATTTTCCATCAATACTGACTAGTGGAACAAACACTGCAGCCTTCAGGCTCTCGTTATTTACAAGTGCTTCAGAGCACTTGGAAGTTAATAAATAAAAATCCCTAGAGAGTTCAAGTGGGGAAGATTCTGCCCATCACTTCTTTTTTCCTGCCTTCTATCAATGAGGTGCTGCTGTGAGAACCTAACACCTAAAGAATCTGCTCAGCTCTATTTTAACTAAGAACACTTGCAACTCTTAAGTATCTATAGGATGCAATGATGTTACCTGCCGATTTCTTTTCTAATGTATTTTTTCCTTCAGGTTCTCATGGATTGCTATTGATGCTGAGGTCCACATTGCTGTACTTCTCAGAACTACATCTAACACTCACAATGGCAGTGTAAATTATGGGATATATAAAAATACCAGTGAGAGAGAGAGAGAGAAGCATTTCAGGGAGAAGCACTGAAAGAAAGAAAAATGAACCACTGGCTAACATAACACAGAAATAAAACACGGGTAGCAACTCACCCTGAGCAGAATAACAGGTTAAGATGAGATTCAATTAGAATGAAAAGCAATTAATCCAGATGCACAACCATATGACTTCACCAGATTAAACAACAACAACAACACAAAAAAACCAAACAAACAAATAAAAAAACCCACCAACCCCCCCAAAAAAACACAGAGTAATTACCAGCTAAGTGGACTAAGCAGAAATTTCCTGTACTGTTATTACATGTCTTTATATTATCATTACATATCTCTTTGGTGGAGTCAAGATGCATTGTATTTTCCTCTGAGTGACATAGTCCTGACCCTTCTGAAGGCCAGGACACTGCACTGGGATGCATTGCCTCTCTTGTTGTGTGGAAGCACTGCTTCTCTATTATCCAAGTAGGACACACAGCTTGGAGGTGTGGCAAAATACAAACAATGTTTTAAAGCTAATGCATATCTTACTGTGAGTTGAGCCAGAAAGTTTTCATTACCACAGGTTTGTTTTTCTATATCCAATGCATTTGAGTAAAATCACAGCCCATTTCAGAACTGTATCTGCACTAAAAGGAAGTTTACTGAGGAGAATGTCAAGTTTCCTAGCCACATCCACTGCAGCCAATGCTTCCCAGTAAGTCATCTCTTAGGTATACCACAGTATTTATGTACAAAATTGAATTGATTACAAGCAAATTGTACATTTACAATTGTATTTACAATCACATTTTCCATCATTCCCTGTTCCTCTTCACATTTTAACTGTCCACATTCCCCTTTCTGCAAAATCTTCACATTAAAATTCATTTCCAAGAAAACAGTGCATTTGAAATTTGGGCCCAACTCAACTGTGATTGCCAAGCCTTATTTGCATTATTCTACCTGAAACTAGGTTGAAATAGTGAGCAGATTCCTCTTACCTGTTTGTGAGCATGATCATAAGAGTTAATGTGATTGTCAAACTCCTGGTGTTTATAGTACTGCTTGTCACAGAGTTCACAGTAGAAGTTGGCTTTAAGATCTTCCAGAGCTTTTGCTATCGTGTTTTTCTTTTCAGCATAATCCTGGAGGGGGGTGGGAAAAAGCAATTTTAGTTTTGCCTTTGATGCTGCAAATGGGTTTTGTGCTCTGCAGTTAATCATATTTGTAAACATTTACACACACCTCTGTTCACTAAAAGCCTTCACGTATTTGCTGTGTTACCCTGCACAAATTTACTTGCTCTGCTGCGAGGCTGAAGATTTGCAAACTGCAATTTGCCATCAAGTTGCCAGCTCCCCTTAGGGGACCTGTCAGAGGCTGGAAGGATTTCCCCAGGTCCTGCCTAAATGCAAATATTTATCATGCTGAAGGCTATTTTTGAGGGAATTTCGATCCAAGGCTGGCTGCCATGTAGCATACCCAAGCAGATGGGGGTGTATGTGAAGATACCAACTGCAATCATTTAGTTATCAGGCTTTTACATGAAAGCATGCTTGCTACAAAGACTACAAAATCCAAGAAACTCCTCCGAGTCCTTCCTGAACGTGTGCACACAGGAAAACACGAGGAACACTTCCACAGCTGAGATGTAATGAGCATCTCCCACAGCTTTGTTATTTTTAATTTAATATTAGCAGGACAGACACATATCTCTGTTTACCATACACTAGCAAAAGCATTACAACCAACCTTGCTTATCAATTAGAAGCAAATTATGCATTAGTAATATTCATTAATTTTCGAAATACACTGATGAGAACGTGGCCTGTTCTGAAAGAGCATGGAAATGGTCTGTCATCTCTAATTAGTTTAATACCAGTTCAATATTGAACACACAACTTCAGTGCAATGACTCCTGCTTTTGACAACATTGACAGGTTTCACAGTTTAGGACCCAAACACTACCAAGATAATTTTTGGAGTTTAAAATAGAAAATTTAGATTTATCAGATGAGAATATTTTTAGAACAATGAAGTTTATTTAAAAAAATAAGTAATGCAATTAGAACTCTATCCACAAGGTACTTAATTAAAAAAGCACTTTAAATATAATTCAGCAAGCTGTTGATTCATACCCAAACAAATGTCCTCTCTCATCTAATCTTTGTCCATTGTAAGAACTGCAAAAGTCACTTCATAAGAAACTACAGTTACTACACTTCAATTACTGCCAAGATGCCTAAATTTAGGAAAGCCTTGGTGACAGCATATGAAGACCCTAAGGAGATACACTCCCTTGAAACGCTTCAGAAGCAATGGACTGCAGAAATGCCACCTAATTCTGCTTATTTAAAACAAAAAAGAGATAATTCTGCATTTGGGGGAATTATCAGCAATCTGAAAGATTCTATATGACATCTGTGAAGGAAGAGAAGAAATGGGATGGATTCTAAGACAAAAACAGTGAACTGAATAATTGTTTTTCTGTCTATGAAGATCTCACACTATGTTGTTGATGAAGCCTCAAGCAAAATTTGGCAAGACTTAGTAATGTAGCTTAAGACCTTCAAGAAAACAACATCACTTCAGTGGCATTCCTCTTGACATAAAGCCCCATTTTTTAAATGACATGCTTATTGCATAGCAGAATCTAAGCCCAGTGAATTGTATGTGATGTGCCAATGGATCCTAATGGAGCAGAGACACTGGAACCCCATGAACAACTTGACTGTACAGTAATAAAATCTCATCACGATCTTGGGGTTTCTACTACTAAATCCCTTCCGTGAGAGTTGTTTTTTGGACTGGGTTAATTTTACATTACAATATTATATGGCAGCTTCAGAGGCAAGAAATTGTCATGCCATCTAAATCACACACAAGTAAGTAGATGGAATATAACAATGGAGCTCAATCATGCAGGGGTGAAACAGAACTTTGAAATGATGGCAACCAGAAGTGTTTGACCTTAGGGGCACATTAATGGCTGTGTTGGATCAGGTTAACCTTCTAAGCCTGTATAACACTTTGTCCTGTACAACCAGGAGAAGGGACTAAATAAAGGACTGTTGCTTTGGCTTTGCAGGTCCATTCTGCTAGTTTCTGTTGTTGCATATGAGAAGAGGTGATAAACATCCATTTTTTACTCCCTTTAACTGGCTCATTCATGATTACATACACACCTACCCCACTGCCTTTCAGGTAACACTCTCTCAGTGATACAGTTGTAGTTTATCCAGGCCTTCTTGATATCAAGACCACTCATCACCTCCACTTGCTCTTTTCACAGTCTCCAAAAGAAGACATGGAACACAACATAGCATGGTGCCACGCAGTGCTACATTAAAAGTCTGTATTTTCTAACCTACTCCTTTTTGTATTTAGTCTTAACATACAAATTTTTAAAAATCACAACAGAGCACTAAGCTGACATTTTTCTGGAACTCCTTTATCACCTACATCCTTCACTCATGTACAATATCTTGCCAGCAGGAGACGTTTCTATCCAACTACTGAACTTCAGCTCACTTCAGAAATGGCACATGTCTTCAGAGGCAGCAATGGCCATTAACAAAGCCCATCGCTGAGGTACTGAGGATCTAAGGGTGGGCAATAGCATGAACTGTGGGCACTGAAGTACCTACCTCCAACAGGAATATATTTGCAGAAAAAATACCTAAAGAGATACTAACAGAAGTGTTTTACAGCGTTTCACATTGTATTACTTAAACATGAAACACACACCGAAAAAAAAGTGTTTCTTTGTATTAG
Source organism: Chaetura pelagica (assembly GCF_000747805.2). Taxonomy (NCBI): domain Eukaryota; kingdom Metazoa; phylum Chordata; class Aves; order Apodiformes; family Apodidae; genus Chaetura; species Chaetura pelagica. Next base: position 886,471 of record NW_009951796.1, on the reverse strand, counting down.
CCCCTA
>NW_009951796.1:811173-886087 GCF_000747805.2 Chaetura pelagica | reverse complement strand
CCTGCTGAGACTTATTTTATTTTAATCTAGTGAGAAAAGATCCTGAATCACCTCCCCAAACAACTTTGTTAATCCTATGCAAGACTTCAGCTTTATTGTATGTGTACAGAAAAAACCCTCTTCATAAAAGCCTTAATGGAGGGTGTTAAGGTAGATTCCCTGTGGCAGTGGGATCCCCCAGGCTGTGTCAGGATTGAAGGGAAGTTCCTGTTGCTGGTTGGAGCTGAGAAAGTCTGATTTCAGGGATGAACAGTGAATGGCAGGAGGAGAAGAGAGGCTGCTGGTTCTCTTCCTGCTGGGCTATTTCTATTGATTTTTGCAAAGAGCATTACCTTGGAAGAGGAGACTTTCACTAGCTCTATCAATTCTGATGAGGGATAACTGCCAAAAAACTGACAGCAAAAAATTACAGTCCCTGGACCTTGATACTGCTGAGCAACAGACTGCAGACAGGGATTACCTGGCAACTTAGAAGAGAGGAATATTCCTGGAGTAAAAGTAGCAGCCAAAAAACTCAAACAGGTTAAATACGAACAAGCTTAGTCTCAATTTCATTAAGATTTGCAAACCATCCTGGAACTTTTAAAAGAACTCTGAGTTATGATTCAGCTTGCTAATGACAATCAGAACTGAGTGTCACTTAGTTTCATTCTTTTTTTTCCTGGAAGGCTTATTATCTGAAAGCCCTACAGCTATAACTCACTGTAGCTATTTTTCATAATTTCTATGAAAGATCTCTAAGAAGTGATCCCATCTATCAGCTGGCTTTTTTTCTCTAAGTCAATCTTCTCCATCCTCCAAAGCCTTAAGCTGGGGCAACTGTTAATGCAAATGTCTGATAAATTGCATTAAAAGCAGGCTTCCTCCACAGAGGGTCTACCTGTCAACACCTAGACTGCACTTCCTGCTCCTGTTAAGAGAGCAAAAGAAGTAAAGCTTCAGAAGCACTAACCACTTGATGTAGATAACTTGGAAGAGTTAACTAGATGCTTCAATCTAGTGGATATTTTTATGGAGTGCACTTCAAGCTCATACTTCTATTGTCTGAGGAAAGGTTTGCTACAAAAAAACCCCAACTAAGAATATGAAATTATAATACATCATCTACTCTATGGTGACTGCCAGTGTGAATATTCTTATTTCATAATATCTGTGAGCTGCTTTTATTGCAGTAAGCTATTCTGCATTTACTTAAAAGGGTCAGGCTGGCAATCACTGCAAAGCAAAAGGTATTAGAGAACTAAACCCCTTCTTCAGGATAATTTACTGGTATAGTCATTCCAGAGAGGAATGATCTGGTCTGATCCTTGGGACTGGACTACATTAGACCTGACAGATGTTCCAGTGTAACCCTATTTCACAAAAATTATTTAAAACATTTTTTTGAAAAGTGTATTTTTAACATTGTCAAAAAAACTCCACCTAATAATCTCAATTTGGTAAAAATACTCCACACAGTAGCTGTATTTATGTGAAAGAATCTGCCTAAAAATACACCCTTGCCAAAAAGAAAAAAGAAAAGAGAAGGAAAAAAATCAAGGGAAAAAAGAGCCATAGCTAAGGGGCACACTTCTCTATAAAGAATTAACTGTGATACCCATGGGGACAATTAACAATGGATTCCTTCATTTCTGGAATATTTCCTAGGTATTATAAAACAGTTACGAAGAAGCAGAGTTCACTGAATAAAATGAACAATTTACCAACATCTCCTTTGCTATTAATCTTGGTATTACTTTGTGCATATCAATTTTTAAATATCTTCCCATACCACTTTTTTTTTTTTTCCCCGCATGGAAGCAGTCTATAGATCATCCACTGATGCACTTGAAGGAAGAAATAAAAAATAGAGAACATTAATAATATACATGTGGTCTAGTACCAAATCTAATTATTTATAAGGTTCCTGTCCTAATCAAGGCGGTGAGATGAAAGCAAAAGGCCATTAGATGCACTGATCAAATTAGTCATTGATCTTAACAAACTCATTTCCAAGCAGTGCGTAGTGAGTTGCAGTTTCATACCAAGTTTACAAAGAGACTGGCTGGGAAAATAAATCCCCAGAATCTTGTGTGATGCTTTTTTACTACATTACCAGAAACTTGCCCAGTAGCCACATCACGATGTGATACCAGCCTCCAACTCCCAAAGCCATAAACATCCAATGCCATTTTCTTTCTGACCTTCTCCTTTCAGGCCAAGCAGTTTCCCCAGCAATGACCCCTCCTGCTTCACTGCACTGTGTGAGGACGGGCCCAAGGAAGGAATGGTACCCTGAAGACTCCTACAGTCATTGAACATCAGGGGCTGGAAAAAACTCTCTTCAATTCTCTTCAAGATCACCTGCACACAACTGGTTCCAAGCAAAACTCTTACAACATACAAGAGAGCTAATCAGCATTCTCCTGTGGTCATACTTGAAAAAGCTCCCAAAAAGATGCTAATAGTTACAAAACTGGCTTCTCAGCTTCCTAATAAACGTACAGACAGAATTTCATGTTAGATGAACACCCCGGCATTAAGACAAATAACATAGTGAAGTCAGAAGGAAATAGCAAAATGTATTCCAATTAGTGCTGTTTGCTTCCTAATGCCATCCTCACCTTTGGAAATACCAGGTTTGTTAACCCTGTACCTGCTCATGCAAACAGCTGCGTCCTGCACCCCCTAAGGGAGACAGACAGGAGCAGGGACCCAGCAAAGCAAGGCAGAACATGGGCCTGCAATGTTCAGATTGAATTCACTTGAAAGGGAGCTTATGATGAGACAGCAATTCGTTATCAGATTTCTCTGTCTCATTAACTTACTTAAAGCACTTATGCTGTATAATTACTTTTCACTGGGACTCATAAAATCAGTTTTAATGGCAAAAAAACCCAATCAAGTCACTGTTGTGCATAGATCTGTAGAATTACTTATTTATTCTAGTGCTTTAAAACCTACTTCCAGGCGAAGCAGGCAAGTGCAAGGTGAGAGTACTGGCCACAAATTTTTGCCTGGATGCTACTATTAAGAAGGAGATCTTCATCAGTGCTTTTGAGAAAGCACAAGCCTTGTTATAATGGAAAAGATTTATCTAAGTCATCTCTACCACTAATCTTTTGAAGTCCATCCAAGGCAGAACTGAAAAAGGCTTTTCTGTAGAAAAGAAAGAACGTCTAAATCCCGATAATATCTTCTGCACTGAATGTTCATCACTGCTTAATGATAAGCAAGGGATGAAGGAGCCCAGAATAATCTCCTTTACTATTAATCTCCTTTACTCCTCAACATTAAGTAGTCCAGTCACATGCTTTGATTAAAGCAGAATTTTGATTTAAAAACATCCTGGGGTTGACTTTTGGCATTTAATTTCCTTATAGCAGGTAGGTGGACATCTGAAGATTTTCATAGTTCCTTAATGTAATCTCATTGACAGTTAAGTGTCTCATGTAATTAGAGTCTTCAGGAAAATCAAGCTTTTCTATTTGATCCTTCCAGTGACACAGTAAATTAAATGAAGTGCCTTTTAACCCTGCAGAGCTTGCAGCCTGGAGGTGGCCTGAAAAGACTCTCCTGAGCACCAAGACAGAGCTCTGCCACAAAAGTCAGCATCTAAGCAATCTCAGCAGCCCTCAGACCAAGGGGTATGACCACACCATGCAGAAAACATTGCAGGACACAAGGAAGGGCAAAGGACAGGGTGGGGGTGAGTTGTTTATTTCACCTCAGGTTAACTGATTGCCAACTGACTGGCTGCTTTTAATCCATGTTGAAAAGTTGCTCTAGAGCTCTGCAAGCTTTCATTTGTTGGGCCAGTTAAGTTTTTGGCCTAGTAAAAACTGAAAGTAAAGTTGGCCAAGGCATTGAGGAAACTGAAAATTGGACTCTGTCTTATTAAATATTATTACTTTTGAGGATGTAATTGAGCTATGTAATAACTTACACATTAAAATCTGCATATCTGTGTTTTCCGGATGAGAGCTCTTGGTGACTATTGAGTTAAGTTTTCCCAGGTTCTTTAATAGACATGCTCCTGCAAGATTTTTATCTTAACCCTCTATAGTGATTTATTTTTTTTTACGAAGTTTTCAAAACACTCTTTTTCCTTTATTTTTCTCTTTTCTGCTTCTATTTTTAAAGGACTTTTTAAAGTAGGGAAAAGGGAATCGAATAATCTTTGAATTGAAATAAAGATGTTTCTATTCCCTTTTACTCCTCTCAAGAACTGAGTTTCTCCACAACTGGTTAAAATTGCAACCTGTTGTATTTCCAAACAAATCTGAAACTCTGTTATTTAAATACAAATTGACATTTCAAAAATGTGAGCATTTAATTTGCGCTTCCGAGGAAGTTCCAAACCGCATTTTAAATTCAACAGGTCCACTGTGTTTTCACCTCCACTGAGTCTGTCAGAAGGAGAGAGCCCTTCTGCCCTGCTCACATTAAAGTGTGTACTGCTAGAAATCCCTCCAGCAGGCTCAGTGATTTTTCTTTACAGAACCTTCTGCTGATTCCATTTCACTGTGGCTTTCCAGACCATTAAGCCTTCTCATGCAAATTTCCTATCTTTTTATAGCTTCAGGGATCCATCATGACCAGTCTCACATTATGTGCTTTGAAGTTACATGCCACAAGCACTTAAAATACTCAGACACTGAAAAAGATACCTTAAAACTGGGCCAGGTCTGGAAGGCTCCTGGGCAGGTTTGGGTTCATGTCCAAGTCCTGGATGCAGAAAAGAAACAGTTGCAGCTGCAAACCAGGACGATAGTCTATTCTGAGTTAGAGCTGATTGTCTGTCAAGCTAGTCATGGAATCATAGTATGGTTTGTGTTGGAAGAGACCTTAAAGATCATCTAGTTCCAATCCCCCTGCATGGGCAGGGACACCTCCCACCAGACCAGGATGCCTCAAGCCCCATCCAACCTGCCTTTGAACACTTCCAGGGATGCAGCAGCCACAGCTTCCCAGGGAAACCTGGGCCAGTGTCTCACCACCCTCACAGTGAAGAATTTCTTCCTAATGTCTAACCTGAATCTACCCTCTTCTACTTGGAAACCATTACCTCTCATGCTATTGCTAAATGCCCTTTTAAAAAGTTCCTCCCCAGCTTTCCTGTAGCCCCTTCAGGTACTGGAAGGGGCCTATTGGAAATAATTATCTCGTGTGCAGATGTGGTTATCAAACAGCTTACATCCTGTACAACTGGACCAATGGACTTCTCATGTGAATGAATAAAAACACCACCAACACCACAACAAACACCCAAACCCACTTGGAATTCCTCTCTTGAGCTCCTTCACTTGTCTAATTCTGAATATGTACAAGCTTAAGATTTGCTTTAGGATTAATATGATGCACTAAATATTTGTTTTCCTAAAATTAATTCTCAGAGTTGCCATACTCATAAAAGGACTTCACTGGATACAAAATTTGGAAAAAAAGAGCTTAACTTCTTTTGGCATCTTTAAATACTGCAAATAAATCTTCCTACTCACAAGCCCACAGGAAAAATCTCTCCTAATGGGAAACAGAATTAAGCTTTAATTTGTCATAGAGAAAACTCCTTAAAAGAAAATAATAAAATTATTCTAAAAATTCATTCTGATTTTGGGTTGACTCAAAATACTCTTCACAAGCAGTAATAGAGGACAATGAAGATTCTCAGTCTAAATGAAAAGCCTACCCAGTCAAAGAGGAATGGGGCTGTAAGGACACTGCTTTGCAAAGGGACAAACTAGTGTTGAAGATGTTCTTCTTTCTTTTCTGAGATTTCTTTTGCAAGCTGCCAAAGTATGAGCAAGGCCCTGCAGGAGCCCTGGCTGACCTTGGTGGATCTACACTAGCTAACAAATGAGTGACCTTCCTGCAGTCTTCAAGCCAGATCTAGAGAAACATGGTCTTCGTTCTTACTGGAAAGATAATCAAGAATGTTGCCAACTTCTGAAGGACTCTGGGTTTAAAATAAAAATCAAAAATAAAAAAAGAAAGCAAGTTGAGGAGATTGGAGCAAGTGTAGCTGCTGCTGAAGCTGCAGCCTATAAACTAAATACGGTCACCAATGACCCATGGAAAATCTCTTTTTTCCAATGTCTTGTAATGAGTTTTTCTTCCTCTTTCATTTGCATGAGAAACAAATGGCAGATGGAGCATTTATAATGCTATGACCCTGATGCAGACAGAAAGTTATTGTAATAGGTTCAACTTATAAGAATCACTACTTTTTGTGGATGACAATACTTAAGTTTTGACTACTTTAGGCCATAAAGTGGGATGTTTTATCCTCAGTCATTTAAATAAAATGGAAAAACAGCAGAAGCTTAATAAAAACACCAGTTAAGGTTCATACACCCGTAAAATCCTGATTTTAACTTTACCTCCTGGCCAAATGGGAGAAGAAAGTATTCCGGCTGATGTAATACTTTTCATCCTTGTGTTTAAGAATGGGGTGAAAAAAGAGGCCTGTGGCACAGCTGTGTGCCAAGCCAGCCTGCTGAGCCAACACTTCAGAAGCTGAAAGCATCAGCTACAGAAAAAGCACAACAAAGCAGTTTGCATCTCTGCTGTCCACCCAGCCCTGCATAGCCAAGTTCAAAGGTTTTATGTCCCTTGTCTGTAAATGAGCTGATGGGAAACATCTAAACATGTCTGGCCATCACCACCACTGCCATCTCCAAGGAGACTCTCAGAAGGGCAGCAGGACCACAGCCCTGCCCTGTGCTGCTCTGCTGCTGGCACTACAGCGTGACAGATAAACAACCCAGCACTGCTGGATCAGCCCACAGAGATGAAGTGTTTATCCAGCATTGCCCATCATCCTTAATTGTGTATAAAGTGATGCAGAGAAAATGAGCCATGTCCTCAGAAGAGTCAAAGCTTCCTCAGAAATATCACACTGAAACCCACACGTTAGCAGAAATGATAGATGGAGACTGATCCTTAGCCACACTTTCCCATTTTTCTCCATTTTCTGTCCCGCTTTCTTGCATAGCAAACTGCCAAAAAAATCCCTAAAGCTGAGCCAAAAAGCAGAGAATAACATGTTGTCGTGCTGTCAGGTAAAGAAAAAGGCTTTTAAATACACTTCCAATACACTCACAAAAGCTCAGGATCAGAGTGGAGCCCAAGACGTGTCTGAAGTTCAAGGGACTATTTCTGTGAATGTGTCACATGCTGCAGCGCTCAGAGCCACTCTCAGGGAGGGAGATGCCACAGCACCACCAGCCTCTCTGTGAGCAGTACTAGAAGCACAACCCCCCTGTGAGCAGTGCTGAAACACTTGTCTCAACTTTGCTAATAACTGGCCCAGTTGTTTTTTTTTGCTAAAACCATCAGGCCCAGTTTGAAGATCCGTCACGAAAAGTATTCCACGGATCTTACAGACCACTTTGATTTGAGCAGAACCTAGAGGTTGGTTCCCGTTGCTTTAAGGACTCTGAACTAAATACAAAAGTTTGAGAGTCCCCAGAAGTTGAAGCTGAACTTACAGGTACCTGCTCCGCAATAGCAAGGCTTCTTGTCTATGCCTAGTTACCCCTCCTTGGAGCCAGCACGCTTGTTTGCAGGAACACACATTTACTTAAACCAGTGAGTTGATTCAGGTTAAAAATACATTTTCAGGGGAAAAAACAATAACAACAACAGAAGCTTAATTAAAACCTGAATTATTTAAGATATCCATTTAAACAGTGTTCAGCTCCATCACTACCGTGCCAGGGCAAAAACCAGAGTGGTCACATGAGATGTGGAACAAGAAAGAGCTGACTGAGCCCAACCAACTCTGTTGCAGGGGCATCAAAGCCAATGGCAACAGCAAAAGGTCCAAGAGAAATGAGTGCAACAACCAAAATGAAAAACAAAGCCTCCTAATGTTGTGTGCTCTGATGAATGTGCCCTTTCAGGTTTCCACAAAAGTATTGATCCAAAGATCTTTATTTAGTCTTTATGAAGAAGTTGCTATAAGGTCTTGAATTTTTCACCAGTTAGAGGAGCAACCTGATCCTAAGGCTCAAGGATCATTCAATACAAATAGAAAAAAAGACTGGAAGAGAGAAATAATGGCACAGCACACTAGAATGAAATGTGTCTTGAGGAGATGTCAGCAATAGTGGTAAACGTGAAGCATCGAGTAAAAGAAACAGATTCTTGCATGCAAGTGCTGATTCTTTTTTTTCAAAGGTTTCATATTCATGATTATTCAATTCTTTTCTCTTCCTAACTCATCCCTACCCAGCCAAAAGTTCTCCCTTTTTAGCTGAAAGGAATTCCAGCTGCCTTGGAGAAACAAACAGCAGATAAATGCCCCATGCCACGGGAACTGCTGGATGCACAACAGGCTTGTCCAGCAGGAGTCAGTGGGGAAACACAGGTAGGCACAATGAGCATTTCTGAGCGTCCTCATCATTTTTAGGGTTCCAGTTTATCTGCAATTCATAGTAAACCAATACAATTTAATATTGCAGTAAAATAGCTACTTATCACAACGCCTAAAACCAATACTCTGGATACAGAGCTTAGCAAGGCCCACTTCAAAAGATGAACTCCATTCCAGACTGAATTCCATCATAAGGTAAAATACTTCAGGATGATTAAGCTAAATTAAAATCCTTTAACCACTCCAGACAAGCAATTCATTTCTTCCAAAGAGGGTGGAAGGGTACTCAGCAGAGGATGCTTGTGTTGAAGCTTTGTGTCAAGATGCTGCCAGGAGGTGTTCAATGAAGAAAAAGCACTTTGGGTTTTTCTTCCAATTTCATCCACAAAAGAAGCTTGTATGTACTAATGTTTTTAATGGCTTGCTTAAAATTGAGCATTTTAATCAAAGTTTTGGTGTGTTTTCAAGCCAAAGTTTGAAATTTTATGTTTAAGTATAAATATCTGTATACACAGATCTGTGTGTAAAACCCAAATAGGTAGCAACTGCATTTATCATCATTAATCATGCTTTGTTAAAAAACTTAAAAATCAGTTATACCTACAGGAGCACATTAAATCAAGTAATGGCAATGTCCCTGTGTACAATAAGACTGCTCTGACAGCACAGGATTTTGGTCAGCTCTCTTAATATGAGTCAGCAATTGTTCTGTGATATCTTTAATTTGTTACAAGCTCAATCCTCTAAGAGCACTCGCAGGAATCCAAAAGATCAGGCTGGGAAGTGGCAGAAAATCAATACTGACAACTTCTGTCACCCCCCACAATCTATAGAGCTCTTTCTAAGCTAAATTGCTTCTTTCTAATCTTTCTAATATTTGGCTGCTTGTCTTATTTATGTAACAGTAAAAAAAAAAAAATAATCAAACTTTTCTGTAAGAAAGTTGTTCCTTTTAGCACCAAAATTCAGAATAAAGCTGTTTTTTTGTTGAGGTTTTGGGTTGAGGTACTGTTGAGATTCAAGCTGCATTTTCATACAGAGACTGTCCAAAGCCATGACAAAACAAACAGCTGTACACCTGTAGCAGCCAAAAGGTGAAAGAGAAATTAACTGACCCATTTGAATTTTTTATTGCTCTTTAAAAAATAAGGTTCCTCTACTTACATGCATACAAGGGTTAATATAAAAATGCAGTGAAATAAACATGCCCAGAAGGCTTTAGATTCAGCTTTAAAAATGGTTTTCTTGTCTACTGGATTTTTTATTATGAATAATATCAGCACTAATAATCTATACGTGCAACAATGGGGAAAACATTAATTTTTAAAGAGAGGGATTTGAATATGAAGCACCGAAAAGGTCACTCTAATCTAAACAAGATTAAAAGTAAAAGAAATTAGACATGTCCTTAACTTTGAGATGAAAATGTAACAGGTGCTGCAGCTGTTAGCAATCTTCTTATCAAATAAAACCACAAAAAAACCCAACCTTAGCAGGAACAGTGGGAGAAAAATATAGATTTTAGTAGACAAGGAATGACAGTTTGTGCCCCTTAAAAGACAGCTGAAAATGCATGGAAAGGAGTCAGTGCTCAGCAGTGCACTGGTTTTATTTGGAATCTTTCCCTGAGAATGAGAAACAAGTCTGTGGATTGTATTTATTTTTTTTTTCCTGCATCCTGCATTTATGAGGGTTTTTAAATATTATTTTCAGGATTGTACACCTGTCACATTGACATTGGGTTCCATAGGTCAGTAACACAAAACAAGGAACTGATGAAAGCAGAAAAGCTGCCATGGTGACCATTGCTTTGGATTTTGAAAATAATCCTGTTAGCTACTGAGTAGCAAGCTACTAAAGTACTGATTTTTGCCTATATTAAAAGAAAACCTTTCTTTGGCCAACTCAGTTCATACAGCACCTACCTGCATGGAAATGTGGCCTTCAGGGAACTACAGGGAGCAGAAACAAAGACCAAACCTACAGTACCAACATCTCAGCACATACAAAAGTCTTCCATACCCAGGACCAACGATGCTCCTCAGTAGTAGCTCCAGTCAACCAACCAACCACCTATGGTTCCTGGCCTCCAGGTCACCCCCAAACCACCTGTTGCCCAAAAGCCTTTCCAACAGGAATGGAAGGTGAGATTCCTAACTGATACAAAGCACAGGAATCCCTGTAGCACAGCATGTCATGGATGGGTTATGCATTATCCCTGGCTGGCTTCCTTTAGGTGTTATCAAACAGACAGAGCTGCCCCAAGACTCATCAGGAGTATAACCCACATGAGACTGACCAAAACTGAGACTCAAAGAAGTTAGTGTTGATGGTACAGATACACTTATATTCTCTAAATATAGTTTATTTCTGTTTTAGAAATACCTTGCCAAAGGAGGTGGATTGAAAATTATTGCTGTTAATAACAGCTCCTGGAAGAGCTTTTGGAAGAAGTAGACGTAGATCCACCTGACTTCTGCTTGAAATGGCAATTGAGCTGCTGAGCATAAGGCTTTTAATGCTGACCTTGGAACAGTTAATTATAAAGGCAATGAGAATAGGACAATTTAATACAAATGCATTGACCTTTTGAAAAGCTTTCCTGCACCATTTTCTCTCAAAAATTGGGAAAATATTTACTAGCAAGAAGCTTGTTTTTTCTATTAACAAATACTTTCCCCTGCCTGCTTGATTCTAGTCATGATATTCTTCTCTATGATGTAACTCTCTGCCACACAAATAATGACAAAATAAAGGTTTTTTTTAAATTGCATTTCAAAGTAATAAAGTCACAAAGAGAAGTAGTAGGAAAATATAGTTCAACAGTGAGTGAAAAATACAGACTCTTTTAATGTATATTTAAATGGTCATTTTATCGGTCTCAGAGAGCCCTGGCTCTAGCAGTGCTTGCTTTAGCCTTTGTTCTGGACAGCCAAGCACTTCAGAGAAGGATGAGCAGAGAAGAGGGCAGAGAAGAGCTGACTCCCAACAGATGCCACCCAACACCCCAGTAAAAAAGTGCCCATCCATGATCAAGGAGAACTTAGCCAGTAAGGAAAGAGCTGTGGGAGAAGGTCCAGAGAAGGGCCACCAAGATGATCGAGGGGCTGGAGCAGCTCTGTTATGAAGACAGGCTGAGGGAGTTGGGGCTGTTCAGCCTGGAGAAGAGAAGGCTCCAGAGAGACCTTATAGTGGCCTTTGACAGCCTGAAGGGGCTACAGGAAAGCTAGGGAGGGGCTTTTCATCAGAGACAGTAGTGGTAGGACAAGGTGTAACGGTTTTAAATCAAAGAAGGGAGATTTAGGTTAAGACATAAGGAAGAAATTCTTTACCACGAGGGCAGTAAGGTGTTGGAATAGATTGTCTAAGGAGGTTGTGGTTGCTCGCTGCCTGGAGGTGTTCAAGGTCAGGCTGGATGAGGCTTGTGCAGCTTGGTCTGGTGTGAGGTGTCCCTGCTCATGGCAGGGAGGTTGGAACCTCATAATCTTTAAGGTCTCTTCCAACCGTAACCATTCTATGATTCTGTGATTCTATCTAACCACTTGCAAACAATTAGGTCTACTGTCACCAATTACAAGGACACATTGTAAGTAGTTGCAGGATTAACAGAAGTTTCTACCAGTGGCAGGGAGCCAAATGAGCCATCCTGAGAGAAGTTCCCTGCAGAAAGACAGGACCTGGAACATTCCCATGGGAACACAGCTGGTGCCTACAGCAAGCAAATACTGACCTTCATTAAAAATTTCTTTTTTCTTCCCCTTCTTTGTCCCTTCTGGAATAACGAATCACATGTTCAAGCACTTGCCCCCAGCATGTTGTCCAATTTTAGGCATCAGGACCCACATGGTAAAGCTCTTGAATAAAGACTTAAATAACATTTGCCATCCTACAAAACCAAACATTTTCCTCCTCAGTTCAAAATCTTCCTTAATGCAAAAAGTTTCTTTTTCTGGGTTTTTCATGTGTTTGGTTTTTTTTAAGGTGGGTGTGTTTCCTATCTCTGGAACATAAAAATAGTGTTTCCAAAAAACTCTGATTATATAACCCAATATGGTTACAGCAACTACATCTTAGACTCCCAAACCTTCATCAACGTGATACGAATCTATGTGATCTGGTATCAACCCACGTTTTTGTAACTCCGGGGTTTTACTTCAGTGGTTCTTAGCTTTCCCAAAGTCAGTCAAACAGGTTGAGTTTTGGTGAAGAATTTTTGAACACAGTATCACAGCCTACACGTGGCATTTATTAACGCCAAAAGAGACCTTGCAGCTTTCCTGCAGCCCTGGCTCATATCAGGGCAGCTCTACCTGTAGCCAGGGTCTGGTGGCCGGAAGATATCGTGCTGTACGGAAAGACAGGGCCCTCCCCACCCCCGGACAGCCAATAGCATTTAGTTTAGGATGTAAGCAGACAGAAGTGACGTAAACCCAAGCTATATAACTCTGTATCACATGCCAATAAAGGCCATTTTGCCGTCCAGCACATTGGTGTCTGCATGCTGATGACCCGAGAGGCCTGGGGTTGGTCGCCGTGCTGTTCCTGAACCAGGTCGCCACGCCTCTGAAGGCAACATCTACCACTGCACAGGAGGACCAGAAGGCAAAGTCATACTATCACACCTTTCCTTTTTTTTCCAGGAAGAAAGGAGTAGCTCTTAATCTACTGCTGAATATATTGACTTTAAGTGAGCAGCAAGGTGACATGATCATCATCAGTGGGCAAGATCAATGGAAAGGTGAAGGAGTCCAACAATCACACCTAAATACAAGAGGACCACATGAAAGCATCTGTAATCAGGTAACACTGATTTGATGGAAGAGAGCAAGGGAGAAAACATGATGTGTTGGGCTAACATTTAATTAATTAATTAATTCATTAATTAATTCATTAACCAATTTCAAACTGGGCTTCACAGATTTGATTACCAACATAGCTGTTTGGAAACACGCCGTCACAAAAAGACGTGTATGGGATCTCTCAAGCACTATGTAATTAAAAGCAGACATTGATCACTTGACTGTTGAAGCCAGAACCTCTAACAAATACAACTTTATTGAACAAGAAATTAAATTTCAAATTTGCTTATTATTTTAAGATTAAAGCCTGCTGTATTACACATGCAGAGCTACATACTCAGATGGCAAGTGGAAAGTATTCATTACAAAAGCAGTCATGCTTCAGTGCCAGCAATTATCATCTTGCACTTGTTAAATGCCATTCAAGATGAGACTTCCTTCAGATTGTTTTACTTCAGCCAACATGACCTGAATCTAACTACTGATGTACTACAAAAGCCAGACTTACATGACAGCCAACGACAGCAATTGATTACTGTGTGGTCTTTCTATGGGTTTTAGTACAAAAAACATCAGAGTGAATGCAAATAACATCCTTGATTTTATCCTCATTTAAAAAAGGAAGCATCTGTGCTTGTGTTCATCTTGGAACAGCAGTTCTGTAGGTTTCATTCCAACTTATGTAGCTTAGCATCATTATAAAGACTCAGCTTCAGATCAGGTTTACTCCAAGTTTATAATATTGAATTAAATATATTAATAACCTGGATTAGAAGTGAAATCTTTGGGATGAGAGGATGTCTTTATTTAAAATGGGTAAATGCAGACATGGTTTCTACTAGGATCTAGAAAAAGTGTTTGAACCTGAGCAGATAAAAGGGCACTGACAATAAAATTACTCAAGTCTCCCCTATTCCTCTTGAAGCAATGGTTCTAAGTAGATCCTTCTTGTCTGTTTTAGCTATTTATGTTAGAGGCAGCAAAAAGCCTTTTCCAAAATCAGGGGATGAGAGTCTGAAGACGGCCATGATCAAGACGTCTGCCACTTATTCTATCAAGGTTTTAAAAGAGCTCCAAGCATGCTGCAGCTCTCTTAAAAATCACAGGAAAAAACAACCCAAAACAACAGATGAATAAAAGGCAGATCAGCTGTCAAAACCCACCTGCAAAACAGCATTTCACAGAATCATAAATTGGTTTGAGTTGGAAGGGACCTTAAAGAGGATCTAGTTCCAACCCTGCTGCCAAAGGGCAGGAACATCCTGCCAGGGTTACCAGGGTGCTCAAAGTCAACCTGATCAGTGGGACCAACTTTCAACTAATTTAAGCCTTCCAATTTACCTTCCAACCAATTTAAGCCCCCAAACTAGCTGTGTTTTCTCCCAGGGCTTGTACATGAGTGGGCTGTCAGGCAGCTTTTTTTGCAAGGCACACCATCCACTTGCAGGAGGCCCCCTGAGTGTCCTTCTGCCCTCATTTCACTCAGGTTTCTCAAGCTCCTTCCTTGCTAGCTATATCCAGGCATTAGAGGGGAGCAAGGGGTGACTCTTGCAGCTAATCCCTGTTTCCATTTTTTGGCACAGCACTGGGGTTTGTCCATTTCAAGTAGCAAAGAAAAGGTCCTCAATAGAAGTGAACAGACTGTTGGAGTTAGGGCAATAGAAGTGCTGATGAACTACAGATACTACCAGAGGATTTTATAGCATATTAGAATAGATTTACTCAAGACTGATAAAACTCTTAATACCTGGAAAAAAAAACAAACCCTCAAAACCCCTCTAACCTCTGTATGAGCAGAATTTGTTGGATAACCAAACTTTCATAACATTTCCATTTTCTTATCAGCTCTGTACATATTAAATTATTTTTAGGAGTTTATATAATATTGATCTTGGGAAGGAAGTTCTCTCTAAAGGGCATCATCTAGCCCAGAGAATCAGATCCCTCAGCTAAAGTTTGTTCTTTGAAGTTAAATCCAGACATTATTCCCATTTTCATATACAATTTGTGCGTCACTTCTTAGTCTACCTATGAAGGAAACACTTGGAGCAAAACATTTTGTTCCTAAAAACCAACAAATAAACATTTCTAAGAGTGACATAGAAACAGCATTTTGGTCAATAATACTTCACTGCAACACAGTGCTCACAAAAACAGTAAGAAGGTTAAGACTCTTCTGTGAATTCAGCTTTCTGAAGACAACCTTAAGACGCAGCCCCTTTGTTGCTTGAGATATTATACTACATATTTGGGAAAATAGTTGCAGTTTTGGGACTTTTGAGATTACATATATACAATCAGGCTTTACTCAGTCAAAAGAACTGATTTTGTTTCAGCAGATTTGAGCCTGAGATCCCACAGGATCGTGAAACCCTCCCAATAGTCTATTTTAAAAGATGTGATTGTGTTGAAACGCTGGTGGTTTTCTGAAATATTTCTGAAAGGGCATTTTATGTTTCCATAAAAACAGTGAAGGTTTGTATCACTGCATCACCAATATTTCTTCCATAAAGTTTGTTAAATTAAATCTATTCTAAAAGAATAAATTCAGTCAACAAATGGCACAGCTGTGCAATCGGTGCCTCCACAGCTCTCCCTGGTCTGGAAGCTCAGATTAATAATCATCTGGCTGAAAGATTAACTCTTCTCCATATTTTTTTTTTCTCTTTTGCCCCTACACTATTTATGTCTTTTATGCCTGAGCTGCAGGGAAGCAAGCAGATTTCCTAATAGACCACAATACAGCTGGAAATTGCTGCAGCAAGCAATTTAGATCTGATCACGCTGATGTCCCACTCCATTTGATGTGTTTGACCTCACTGAGAAACAAGCTGCTGGGCCACTGTCCTTAACAATGGCACTGATGAAATCAGGAGGAGCTGCCTGCTCTGAAATGTGTAGGGGTCGAGTGCTGTGCAGGAGGCTGATCCACATCATCAGCCTGGGGCTACGTGCCTCACACAGCTACGCTCCTGCTTCAGCCACCACTGCTCACCTCAGCTCCTTCATTCACTGTTCATATTCCTAACCAAAGGCGTCTCTCTTAAGAGAGATGGAGTAAGCATATGTAAAGGTAAACCTAAATGAATAATTTACTACATGAACACTTTTTTCTCCAAAGCAAAGACGTTTTGAGATGCTTCACACCTATCACATCACAGCTAAAACGTGGTCAAACTCGGGACTGTAACACACCTGGCAAAAGGAAATGGACAATCTCTTAACCCATTTTCTTTCTCCCTTCCCCAACATCTTTAAGAAGGGCCATCACAAAGAGTAAAGGCAAAGAGAACTGCAAAAGATCCCACATACAACCACACACTCCTTGCTGAGAGTCAGGCCAGCACTGAACATCAACAGGCCTTTCAAAATGTGGTTAGATTCCTACAAATGGGATTTACAAGGACACTGAGGGATCCAGAGTCAGATATTCCTCACATGCCCACCTGCCAACACACCTATCTCATTCTTTCCTTAAGTATTCACTTGAAAGCCAGTTTGAACTTTTCCTGAATAACATCAACATCCATACAAGCAAACACTCCAGAAGTAGCAAAGCTCTCCCTATATCTCTTATTGGTACTATTGCACTACCTCATTTCTTGAACAACTTCCAACCCCAAAAAGTTTGCCCACACCCTTCTATTCTGCCTTTATTTCACAGAAACAAGAGGGTAATTTCAGGCTGTAATGGTTTATATGATTTCTTAGGTAGCAGCTCATAAATCTGTAGTGAAAGCATCTTTTGACATGAATTTAACATCAGAAATGACACACTCAATGTGTGACTTACACAGGGCCAGGGTGGTGAATCAACATTATGCTCCTAGTTACAATATTAAATTATATTTAATTATTCCCCACAAACATCAGTCAATCAGCACGTTTTCATGTCATTTCTGGACACCTAAGAGAAATGTAGTATGGCTCTAATGAAAAAAACACAGCACATTTTCAAAACCTTAAATTTAACTTTACTTCCAGAGAAAGAGGACGGGTAAAATTTTTCACTTATTTCCTTCTACGTAATGATAATCTTCACACAATTTTCGTATTAGAGTGGAGTTTCATATCAGTTGAGAGATAAAGAGAAAAATTTGCCTCTGACAGCTACTCACAGAAGCTGTGAATCAGCTTCTTTAAGCGGATGTCATATGGCAAATGTTTAAATTCATGGTGGGCTATGTCTGCAGTTCTGTAAGAAAAGTCTGCTATGTCAGTCACTTTAAAAATGACAATAATTTACATCTATATTGATGTGACAACACAAGGCCAGTAAGGTGCATTGACTGATAACAGGACATAGAAAAGGACAATTGGCCTTGAAGAGAGAGATCAAAACAAGCTACAGAGTTTCCAATGAAAAAAAAGGACATAAATCTTCAGGTACCTGGTGATGTCACAGTGAAATACCTGATCACTACAGTTTCTCAAGAAATAAAATACACAACCAACTAATAGACATTTTCTAATATATATATATATATATATAATTTTTTTACATCCATATACAGACCTTACACTAGAAGTTTGCTGTGCCACTTTATCAGTGTTTTTTCAATGACATCTCTCTTTTTTTCAAGAGATCAGGGGATTTCTTTGGCATCTGGTGGTGGCCCCCAGCTAAGAGACTGTTACAGCTGTTCTCACATCACCATTTTCACATCAGAGAGCAAATCAGGAGTAATTTGTATCAGAAATGCTGGTACTGTGGCCAGCTGTCACTGCTTCCTGCCTTCAATCAGTGTTTTTAAAAGAGGTTGTGGGTTTTTGGTTTAATTTCTGGGGGTTTAATTCAGTTTTTAAATGTGAATAACTAGAAACCAGTATCAGTCTGCATCTAACAAGAGCAAACATCAGTTCTGGGCTGATCAGCATTTTATACTCTGTTTTTTGTTATGGTTTACCAACACATGCTAGAGCTTACATACACAAGCAAACTGGACTTTGTTCTGTGGGGTCTTCTCAAAGGTCACAAATTTGGAATTGGAGACAAAACAGTTTCATCCTCAGAAATAAATAACCACAAATTCTACCTTCGTAGAAAATCACCCTTCATGGAAAATCAAGGGGCCTGGAAGCCCTCTCTCTAATTTAAATAATCTATGCAGAGACATACAAGGTAATTATGATGTTAGAATGTTGTCATTGCAATACAGGAAAGGGGTCAATGCAGAGATGAGTTTGACAGCCCCTTCATATACACTGAAAACTGGGCACACGTTTGTCACACACATCGGCAAAGCAAAAAAATGAACCCGCCCAACCCAGCCGTGTCCTCCCATACATCTGGATAGGATGGACCACATGCAGTCTTCCAAAAAGCAGTTTAAAAAGGGCTTAAGAAGTCAGAACTGCAGGCTCCCACCCTCCACCACAGGACGTGTGTTACTCAGATGTGTTAATGGCTTCAGGTATGAGTTCTGACCTCTCGTGCTTTGGGTTCTGACACCAAATGCAAAGTGTCTTCATGAAGATATTGTTCTTACAATCCTATAGTGGTTTGGGTTGGAAGGGACCCTAAAGATAATTTGTTCCAACCCGCCTGCATGGGCAGGGACATAGCCCACTACACCAGGTTGCTCCCAGAGTCATCCAACCTTGCCTTGGCACTTCCAGGAAAGGGGCATTTAAAAAATATCTTCATAAAAATAAATGAAGAAGTCTCTCACTCTGAAAGTGCAAACAATCTAAATTATAAAACTAACAGCTACAATAAAGCTAATGTTCATCACAACAACCACTCTGCTCTTTTCTCTTAATTCTGCTTCTAAAACACACAAAAGCAAGTTCCCATTAGTGTTTTTGAGATACTGTTTCCCATCAAGCCATATGAGATGAACCAGGCTCTGCACATCTGGCACACTCAGAAAGAAGTAGTAAGATCCTCCTTTTTCCCTGCCAAGGGCAGTTCAGAGGAATCTGGACAATGAACCTTGAGTATTTAAAATGAAAAGATGTGCCTACACTTCCCTAAGCATTTGTTAAGAGTACAGACAATGGCATATGAGGTACAACCAGAACACAAGATACGTGAAAAAAAATAATTTTTAAAAGGCATGTATGTCTGGACAAGGACACATCTGTCACTGAACTGACTATAAATTTAACATTTGAATGTTGTGGGTTTGGCAGGATAAATTAGGGAAGAATAAAAACCAATTTCATTTAGTGAGAAAAGGTATCAGCCTGATATTGGTGCTTGGATTTTCATGGGAGGGGTTGCTTTCTCCCCACAAAAAATCAAATCTTTCTATGCAAGAAGGGATGACTGGTTTTTTTTCTGAATATAAACATTTGCTTGAATTAATTAGGTTACCATATCACAGTAGGAAGAGTAACCAGAAAAATTTGGGTGAGTGGGTATATTAATAATTTCTATCTGTATGTGTTAACTGGTTTTAAATAGACACCCAAAATTAATTCACAGAGTCATAGAAAGTTTAAATCTTTCTATGCAAGAAGGGATGACTGGTGGTACAACAAATTTCCTTGTGGGAGAAGCACAATTAATTATTACAAGAGCTCTTCTACAAAGGCTTTTTGTTCTTTTTGTCAAAAGAATAGTAGTTCAATAGGAAAGAAGGTAAAGAGAGAAGGAAGTAGGTTACAGAATCTCTAATTTTTCATCTCCTTCCAGACCAAGCTACTACCTGGCAAGTAAGGAGACATGAAATAAATAACCGTGGTGCTACAATTGCTAAATACTTCCCCACTGGGCAGAATAGCCTCTCTCAATTGCCACTGCTCTTGTAACTCTAACATCCCATTGCAGCAGCGATAATGAACTCAGTATCAGCTTCCATTCTTCCCAACACACACTAAACAAGACTGGATATATCCACAGCACGTCCTGCCACTGCCTGCCATGGCCAGATGGAAGGAAGGAAAACCTACGACACATATAATTCCAGCATTTGCATCTGCTTATTTCCATGGGGCTGCATCTCTGACTGGAATCTTAATTGGGAATCAAGTTCCAAATGTCAGAAAGTGTCCGTGCTCCCAAGTTACATTTCCTGGTGTAAAAAGAAACAGACACAGACAGAATTAGAGCTTTTTTTTTTACATAGGCTTCCCATTTCTGTGACCAGACTGTTTTCAAACTGCTTATTCTCAGGTGCCACAGACAGACATTAGATACCTCTGCAAATTCAACCTGTTCCTAATGTCATGTTGGAAAACTTCTGTAAGTTGTCCTCAAAAGAGGAGATGATGCACATATTCTTTGATTGATATTTTACCAAAGAGCACACATGTACCTCAAGTAATCATATTGAGATACTGCAAGAATTGCCAGCTGGAAGGAAAAAAACCCCAGTGAATGCAAACCTCCACTCATGTTTCTCCAGTGCTCACATCTCCACAAAACTACATTTGTTTTAAAAAAAAATTAAAAATAAGTGTCTATTTCCCCCCAATTTTTTATTTATAGCAGAATTTGCAGTGACCTCTACAGACTGCAGAAATACCATCAACAAATTATTTCTGTACTTACAACTTCTTTTTCTGCACTTTTCTTATCTGGAAACATAACAGGAAAGCAAGAAAGACTCTGCTTTCCTGTTCTGAGCCAAAACTGAATCTGAATGTCAAGTATTTAACAATAACAGAAAATGTGATATTTTGTATAACAAACCGGGAAAACTTAGTGGTTGTGCAAGTCCATTTAACAGCCTTCAATGCTCCAGAGAAATGCAAATGCAGTGTCATTAGTTATGACATGGCAAAGTCACTACAACCCAAATTAAGAAGGGTGCCATTGGTAGATTCTGCATCAACAGCCTTATATTGTGTCCTGTGCAGGACAAGAAAAAAAAAAAAAAAGAAATAATCCCATTTGTCAAGAAATAGAGACAAATGATACAAAGAAATACAACTTTATGGTTGTAATTTTTCCTCCTCAATCTTCCTGTCTTGTTCACAAAGAATCTGGGGTAAATTTACTCTTCAAAACTTAATGACTGAGGGTGTGGGTGGGTTTTTTTGCATTGTCTGAATTTATATGTTGGAAATTGTCTCTTCATTGGCTACACTATGTAGCTACTGTAGCAATGCTTTAAATTACTATTTTATCCTGGCATCCCATTTCAGCCTTGTCACTGACAAGTCTCTAATGCAATAATCAAAGAGTCAAGTTGTTCCTTATACAAATAAAAATCTCAAGTAACTTCAACTGAGTTTCTCCAGTTTTACTCCAATGGGAAATTACATCTTGACACCAGATGCAAACTATTTTCAACACTGGGTTTGGCTAAACCAGTTCATTTCAATCTGATTTCCCAAGAGAAAAGAAGTGTCAATAACATTAGAGCTACAAAGTCATGTCAATATGCATTGTGCTGCATTATTGGAACATCTCAATGAAACCACTTCTAAATTGCACAGGCAGGCAGGCAGCTGCATTTCTAACAACATATTCTATGGTCAATTATTAAGGTCCTATTGAACAACATATGCTTAATTAACGCCACAGAGAAAAAAAGAACTTCTAGGGTACCTTGAAAACACCCAGTTCTCTCCACTCCTGCCTTCCCTCCTGCCTTTTTTCACTCGCTGCAAAACATGGAGCAATTAAGCAGGTTGCTATATTTGGGGAATCTAAACTTCACAAGTTGAGAGCATAATGATTTTAATAACTACTTCAAATGGAACATAGTGACAAGCTGACACCCAAGGTTTGCATCCTGCAATTTGATTTTTCCAGAACTCTTTTATTATGCCTCAGGAATAGTAATATGATTAACAATAATTTCTTGATAGTACTTCTTGCTCCTGGTGGGATTTCTCTTCCCCCTTCTGTTTTCCCCATTACAAACATGGCAAACCTGCTAACTAAAGGCTCTCTGGTAGGTACTAGAAGTTGAAGAGTCAGCAAAGACTTCTTGGTGATTGCTTTATCTAAAGGCATGAATTAACATTGCTAAAGGCATGCAGATCACCAGGTAGTCACATCCTCTGTGAAAACACAAGCAGTAATACAGGTTCAGAATAAGGATTTTATAATATATCAGTGCTATAATATCAATAAGGATCTCAAAAAGCACTTGCAGAATTGTGGGCATCAGAGCCTGCCTCCATTCACAACTGACAAAACTCTGACCATGAAGGAAAGAAACTACCATTACCTTTTTTTCTGACCAGAAAAGAAGCAACATCACACAGAAAATGTAAAATGATACTTAATTATATAGAGTACCACCAAGAACTACCAATTCTGTATCAGGTGCTGTGTTTGGCTACAGCCCATTAAATGCATTTCAGAAATGACATTTTCTAGTTGATATGGTCATACTTCCATTTTTGTGCATTTTCCTGCAGCTTTGTATTTTGAAACCAGCTGAAAAAATTCTCTACATGAACTGAAAATAACTGTAATTGGAAGTGCAGTCCCCAGTGAATTGGCATTTAGCACATTTCTGTAATCTGCACACAAGTTTACAGACAAAATGTGTTTCACTACTGAATTTTAGATGAGACTGAATGGTCATAAGAAATGCTACATTTTAAGACTGCATGTATAACCAAGAGAATCACTAAATGGTATTATTAAGGCAAAACTTATGTATCCATCTTTGACACGTTTCTGCCTCCAAAAAATCTATTTGAAGTTCTGAAGTGTTGACACTGGTTAAGCCAGAAGTACCTATAATTTTGTTTGTCCAAGTCAAAGGAATCAGAATATTTCAGAATCACCGAGCACTGCTCCATTAAGTGTCTGTTTTGCAAGGATTTTATAGACTACATTTATGACTCATAAGAATACTCATCTACTGATCCATTTTCCAAGATAGACAAACCCCCATTGAATTTAGTGTGTCCAACTTCCTCACGTACAAGACCAGGAAGATTTCAAGATTGTATCATAAAAAACAGAGCAAGTTCTTGAAGGAATACAAACAATATTCATTGAAACCTTCTTCCCATCACCTCGATTTTCATTATCCTTAATGAACTTAAACATGTAGCCAAACAAACCTCAGTGACCTTTCAGAGGCAGTTTCTGGAGAACATTTAAGATCTTTAACTACAGAATAGGTAGTTAAGTGGGTTTTTCTGTACCCAGCCTTGAAAAAAATACATCTCTGGTTATGCCAGAAATGGAAGATATAGAAAAGTGATCAGAAGTACTTAGAAAGTACTTTTATCCATTTTCTAATGACGATTAACCAGAGCTCTTTACATGAAGCATGTAATCTTGGAAACCAGTAAATCCCATCTTCATTCAAATGACTTTGGGCAAAGCACAGTCTCCAAAAGTAGCATTTGGCAGTTGATATGATGAAACACTCCTCCAGTTTAAATTATCTGCTTTGTCATACATTTTTTTACAATTTCAAATACTCTTAATGGCATTTCATTGCTGTATTGAAAAAAAAACCAGGCAGGCATTACTTATGGCCCTTATGCTGTGTTGAACAGCTACGGTAAATACCTTAATATTTATTACTTTTTAACCCAGGGTAGGATTCAGTTGCCTAAGCCTAGTGATAAATGGGTGTTTTTGATTCCCTAGTGACTACAACATGACAGGACCTACAATATGTCTTCTCATTTCTGGAGCAGCAGCTGCTGGTCAGACCAAATACTTTACACTGCTGAATATGACATTAGGTTTTCTATTTATAGACAGCTAAATCCACTCACCTTTAGAAATTTCACTTTGAAAAATGTTAAAAAAATATTTCTGGTGACACATAAAGCTTTTCTTGATCTACCAACACTAAAAATGTGGAAGACAACACATGCCTCCAAAGAACCCAATTGTAGCACAATACCCTGAAACCCCTTGCAACCAGGTTAGTGTCTCTGTTAACATCCTACTGAGCTTAGATGAGCTTTTCCTGAGACTCTACTAAAGCCTCTGACTAGAAAATCCATGGCCTTGCCAGGGAAAAAGGCTTGTACCTTGGTTTAAAATTTTGCTTGAACACACCCTCCACTTTTATTTTGCAATAAATATATTAATGCACATATACAGCAAATATTTGCAGGTGAACTTTCCAGAGATGCTTGGTCTTTTATTTTGCAAGATATTTATCTTTGTTTCTAAATGCAGTAATAACCACCTCCAATAACATACTTGCAACAGCTGAAGTCTCCAGTATAAACTCACACTTCATGTTTTTCTCTCAGAACTTCAAATCCTGGCAGTGGGACAAATTTAGAGCTTTTGCAACAGTGTTTTCTTAAAAATACACACATTGCATGTTTAAAACAAGAATTAAGGGACATTCCAATTGTTCAATGATTTTGTTCTGCCAAGACTTGACTGATTGACTCACACTTCCTCAGGTCCTCAGGTTCCTCAGGTAGAAGGCAGCTGGTGCTTGTGCCCAAATCCTCATTTTGTAATATTCAATTACTTCCTATTTGGCTAAAATTATCAGCTACTGTATCCAAGTGCCACGGGGAAGAACTGCATTGCATTTAAACACAAAATTCAGTTTATATCCTTGCACTTCAATGATATCCATTCTATTGTCCATATATTCAGTAAAATCTAACTGATATCTATATTCTTTAAAATGCTGTCACACACCTGCCCCTCACTCCCCCCCCAAAAAACAACACAAAAACAACAACAAAAAACCCAACAACACAAAAAAAACCCAATTACTATAAAAAAAACCCTATAAAAGTACAGATTTATAAAAAAGAAAGACTGGATGTACCAGAAAGAACTGGAGCATGGAAGACAAAGATGAACAGTAGTTCAATTGAGAGAGGAGTGTTTTGCACTTCACTGAACAGTGCAGAATAAATAGGAAAGAATTATGTATCTCAGGTAAGTAACGTGTATCTTTCGTAATCTTGAAATCACTGAGACTGTACAATTTGTCCTCGAAAAAGTAAAATATATAAAACTTTTCAATGGAAACACAGGAAAAATAGATGCACAAGTATTTACCAGCATGATTCTCCAACTTAAAAACTAAAGACCTTTATTTCTGTCCTCAAGCAGCAACACACTTGAGTATCTACTGATGGTCAAACACCACCTAGGAGCAAATTAGAGCCTAATCATAAGTCTGCTATAGATGAAGGATAAAGTAGCCATTTACTACTCTAATGCTCAAAAAAAACCTGAGATGGAATAAAGCAAGAGACATGTATAATGGAACACTCAAAACATGGCTAAAAGCAGCATTTAGCAGTGAGAAGAAGATGCAGTGCCTTGCAATTGATGTAAAATGGTAGAGGCATCCAGAGCATAAATCTGAGATCAGAAATGATAAAAGGGCTGAATTTCACCTAGGTAATCTAGCTGCTGTATGTTGAATTAAATGCAACTTACTCTGAACCACAGCTCTCTGCTTAAGTGCAAGAGGCTGTGGCAATGGCAGAGATAAAGAGCAGCAACTGCAAGATCTCTGGAATTGATCCGTGCAAATCTTAGACCTGTGTCTGTTTAAAAAGAAACAGCATCATGTGGTGGTTAAAACACGGACTCCAGGGTGAGAAGCAATGGAATTGTTTATAATAAGAAAATGCTGCCTTATATACTCTTACAGTGGGAACTGAGAGTAAGCAACCAGGGTACAGAGGGTGCATTCAGCACTCACACCTGCTCCTTGGCACAGACACATTCTTTGGGCTCCTAGGATGCAGCCAATCACACACTGAACACACAATCAACCGTGTTCTGAATGTCCAACCTTCACAGTGCTGCTCACAGCAAGCCCTGGCCCTTAGCTGGTCTCATGTTGTTTTGTCTACTGCTTTACAGATAGAGGAGGCCCTTTTTCTTTTCCCATGGCTATTCTCCACAGCATACAATTTAAAACGTTCTAGACTGCAAGTCTAATTATTATCTCAAAAGGTTACAAAAGGAAATATATCCTGCATGGCACAGGAAGTAGCATGCAGTTCATCTTCTTACAACTATGGATGAACACATTCAGCAGATCTAGTTGCCACTATCACATCACGAGAAAAAAAAAGTCTCTGTATAAGGGAAACAAATTACCATACAGAGGAAAGAAATCTTTACAAGTAAAAGGTCCACCAATTAATTTCACTCTGTCAATAAAAACTTGCTTATTTGAGCCCAGGACAGGAAAATGGCTGTGAGTCAGGAAGCTTCAGCTGCAGCTGCCTGGAGACTACAAAGCTAAGAAATTATATACATAAAAAAGATAATCAATGAGAAGCCAAGGTTGAACACTTTTCATATGTTGATAAGTCTTCAGACTACACTGCACTGCCCAATGGCAGAGCAGCAGTACAGAAAGCCCCGTGTTTGTACTGTCTTAGCACAGACTGATAACGAGGTAGGGAAAAAGTGTGCACTGCAACTTTGCTTCCTCTGCTGTTACATGTTTAATTTCAAGGATTTAGAATTACAAAAAGTCATCATCACCATCAACTGGGCTCTTCCCCTAAGCCTGGATTACTTAAATTATGCAAAGCAGGAAAGTGTGTTTGCTTTGCCATGGAAAGCCGATTAATTTGTTAAGAATTCAGGCCTTAAAACTCAACCTCACAAAGAAAGGGATAAAACCACAGCACTTAGACAGTTTATTAAATACTTCCATTAGAATGCTATGCCAAGCAACTAATCATATTTGCCATTTTTAAATGAAGATGTGGTATCTAGGTGACAATTGTAAATTATGATCCTTTTAAAGTGATAGTTACATCGAGGGCTTAACTATACTGGGAAGGAAAACTCCAAGGGTATTATTTAGCCTGGATAACAACACGCTGTGAACACTTTGCGGAAATAACTTCTTGTTGTTGCTGTTTTAACAGCTACTGCTTTCTAGCCTCTCCCACATTTTCATTATATGTTTTCTTTTAACAAAACATCAACGTCCCCATAACAAACTTGAAGGATTTGCTTCATGCCCAACTCTTGTCCAACATTGTATTTGACTGAATCACACGCAGATTTATTGGGGGATCCTAATGTTACTTATAGACACAAATATGCAAACTCCAACAAATAACATCAGAATATGACTCAGGACAGACATTAAAAAGATTATTGAAGTGCACAAGGTCAATCTGCTACCTTCAGAAAAACCTTCTTTGAGGTGTTTGCTATTTTATTTGATATTTATCTGTAAGACAGATGCTATTTTAGGAAAAATAGCATAAAACATTTCTTCCACAGATGAGAAGTTAAAGATGGTGTTTCTTCCCTTCCTGACTCCAAAGGAGCACTTCACCTGCACTGAATTTGCTTTGTGCAGACACACATCAAACCTGCTCATGTCCTCAGCACTGGGGTAACACACATCATGGTTAGGGCAGCATCAGCCAAATAAATTCTGAATGCCAAGCAGCAAGAAAACATAACAAGAAAAAGAAACTGTAGAGTTTTTTATAGGCTCATATATAAAGTGAAGATCCACATATAGTCACGTTGGAACTCTTTTACATGTGGCATTTGCAGACAAGATTAACCCAAGCCAACAGCAATGCTTTAAGTGTTCAGGCACTCTGTGGGAGGAAAGGACTATTCAGAGAAAAAATGCAGCCTCACACTCCGTAACATCTTTGAAATTGCACTTGTCTCCCAAGACAAAAGCTACTTCAGTAATAGGATACTATGGCGGTGGTTCTTCTCCATGTGTACACCTTTGGGTTAGGGACTAGAGATGCTCTACAGACAACAGCTAGGGAACAGGAAAAACAAAAAGTAACACCACTAAGTCTGACCCTTTCTCTTCCCTTTATAGAGTAGGAAAATAATAGCAGCAACCCAAAAGCTATCTGGAAAGGTCTTTCTGGGCCAGAGTGGAAAACCAGGCTGGATGGGACAGGGAACCTGGCCCTGTGCAATGTGACAACCAAAGTAATCCATAGAGCAACTCAATGAGACTTACTAACATGACAACTGCAAGTTTGGTCTCCAAATTCTAGGACACAGAATCAGAGAATCACAGAATTATCAAGGCTGGAAAAGACCTCTGAGATAATCAAGTCCAACCTATGGCCTAACACCACCACATGGGCTAGACCATGGCACTTGGTGACACATCCAGTCTTTCCTTAAAGAAGCAAGTAAGAATAGGCAGACAGAAAGGAAGGACAGAAACAGGGAAGAGGTGGAATAACTACCAGTGGCAGCACAGCAGATGGGAGGATGGGAGGAGAGAGCACAGCAATCCTTCTGCTCAGCATCCAAATGGCCACGGGAGTCTCAGCACAAGAACCACTGGCCACTCACTGTATACTTACTGTCCCTACAATGCAACCTCCCAGATCATGCACTGCTGTTCCCACATTGTGATGTTGAAAGTTCTCTTTCTTCTCCTCCAATGTAAAAGCTGAAAGGACAAAGGTCTTCAATCGTCTACAAATGGAAACGATGGCATCCTTTCCCTTAACTTCATCCAATTCCCATTAGTCTTACACATTGACCTGGCCCCCCTGCTCTTCCTCCTAACACTATTAATCTAGAGAAACCTAGGAAACTTTCCTAAGCTGAGTTAATGTCTGGGGAATTAGTCTATTCGATATGAACAGTTCAGCAAGTTTACCAAGTCCCCAGACAATTGCCTTCAGCAACACTTCTAACTCCTCTGAGCCTCTTATATTAAGAATATAATTCTGTATTTTGGTTTCTAAAACAGTAGGTTCCTTTATTCCCCCAGTTTCCAGACACATATACACAATAGCTACTCTCAGCTGAAATGTTTCTCAAAATTGTAACACTCAGGTTTGTCTGTTTTAAAAAAATCTAGTCAACTATTAAAAAAATAATTTAAAAAAAGACTGGATCTCCAAGCTTTGCATTTTTAACACAGAGCACTTAATTCCCTTGACAAATACCTGTTGTTGTCACACTTACACACACTAAAGCTCATCATTTAGCATTATTAAAATTTATTACTGATTATAACAATTGCTAAATCAACTGAGAACATTATGCTGTTCTGACAAAGGCAGATGCCTTTCCTTGCACGAGCATCCCAACAAATCAGGGGCATTCCTTCTGAAACTGTATGGAAAACAGTTTCAGGAAAACTGTAGGCTATTTTAAAACCACACTGTCTTTTAGAATATCACCCTGCCATATTTGCTGTAAGTGAAAGTCAGAAAAATATCAGTGTATTACTTTTAGAATTGCAAATTAGAGTTTGATCAGATTAACATGGTGCAATTTTTAAACTGCCTCCCTATTTATGTGGAGATGTGTTACCAGATTCTGTTCCAAGGCTTTCTTATGCATTCTAAAAGTTGCACAGGTATTTCATCTAATTTAGGTGTCCATAACCTTTATTAGCAGTGAGAAGTTCTCACTGGAAACTGCGAAGGTAAACTCCAGTTTTTCTTGGTTACATTTGCAATTTCTGTATGTTTTATACACTTATTTGAAAATCTGCAACTTATTTTCCAAAAAAATGAATTAACAGAGCAGAAGAGCCACATCAAGATGGACCAAGAATACCTCAAATTTAGTATCTCATCATCATAGATGTTTTCAAGATCTTAAAAGCATTTCATGAAACATGCTGGGAATATAACCATTTCCCAGTCAAATTTCTTTCTCCTCTCATCTATTTATATTTTTTTTCCTTTTAATTGATATAAAGAATGGGGGATTTTTACTCCCATTTGTACACTTCATCTCCTGTAATTACAGATCTAAAGAAAGAGATGCTCTTTCCCATTTTTCTTTAATCATGGCTCTTGGCCTCACTGGTATTCTGTCATGCTGAATTATCCATGACTTCAAGCTCCTTCTTGCAGTTTTAGATGTCATGTCCTTCATTTTCAATGACTGCTAGTTCAGTTTTTTTTCTTTAAAAACCAGTCCTGACTGCTGAAATTTGGTGGGGGACAGTGGGAGCTCTCATTGTTTATAGGGATGAGAACAGTCTCTTCTGTCCCCTCTGTCTCTAATACAAACCACAGAGTTTCACATCTTCCCATCAAAAGCTACTTGCAGACTTCTCTCATCTTTAACACATTTTTGGTTTGGGTTGGAAGGGGCCTCAAATAACATCTCATTCCAACCCCCCTGCATGGGCAGAGACACCTCCCACTAGACCAGGTTGCTCCAAGTCCCATCCAACCTGCCCTTGAACACTTCCAGGGATGGGGCTTCCAGAGCTTCCCTGGGCAACCTGGGCCAGGGTCTCACCACCCTCACAGGAAAGAATTTATTCCTAATGCCTAATCTAAATCTACCCTCATAAAACCTAAAAGACACATGAAGCAAAATCAATTATTCAAAAGGAATTACTCAAGCAACTACAATGTGTTTAGATAAGCCCTATTTAGAGGTCATTAAGACTGAACTGACTTAAAAAATTCTTGTGTTTTCCATTTTTATCATAAATCATTAATTTAACCCAGTCTAGCTCACAATGAGAAACTAACTGCCTTAAGTGTTTTCTAGATTATTTCTATAATGGAGAACATAATTTCTCTCATATGAAAGTTCTCCAGTGGAATACAGTTGGATTTCCCATACAAAATTTTGCATAAGAAAAAGTGATGGACGTTTCATGCAATATTGCTCAGCAAGATTTTAATCAATCACAACTGATGGGAAATTTGGAGGCTTTGCTTCTAGTTCTCTGCTCTCTCAGCAAGATCTGATTTATCATAACATTAGAAATTAATGTTCCTAGGAAGCTCCAACAAACAAGTAGCATAAAAGGCAAATCTCAGTTTTTATTTTAATTAATTAACCCTTAGAAAGCAAATCCAACAATTGACATAAGATGAAGAGATTGAGAAAATTTTAGCAGAACTCAGTAATAAGGGTTGTTTAATTTTATCTCCATACACACTAACTCCACTGTTATTTTTTAGCCTTTATACTTCCCCCCCTTTTTTTTTTTTAGCCTTTGCACTTGGTTTTCTTTTTTCTTATCTTAGGGACTGCAAGAAGAAAATTACTTCTTCACCTTGTTAAAAAAAAATAATTTATGAAGTTCTGGTTTCTAGGAAGTATGATGAACCAGTGGACCATGCCAGGTGCTGCAGATACACATGAACTGGCACACCCAAAGAAATCAACACAAGGAAAGGGCTGGTCAAGACAGCAGACAGAAACAAGGAAAGAATAAAAACGTCATTTTGTTGCCACCAACCATCCTTAGCTCTTCAGTCTTCATCCACCACCCACTTCATCCTTACTATCTTCACCCTTCTCTCCACCTGTAATCTTAATATCAGACCACGTTGGAACACACTGCTCACAGTCCACCATCAATCAGAACCAGATTGGGTTTTAGCACTAATTGATTGTCTGCATTATTTTCAGAAGAAGACTAGGATACCTCTGGGATCCATCACTGCTGTCCACTAAGTACAGTCCCTGGGTTCAGCACAAAAATAAACCAGTGTCTGTTTCGAAGTTATGACCTAAACAAAATCATTATGCTGTTAACCAAAAAGCACTGAACTTCCTCATTTTCCTTCTCCACTGCAAAATAACAGCCTAGTTTTTCCCAGATTTTAATCACTAGTTTGTACCAAGTCAGTGCCCTACAAAGCTTGGCTGCATCAGCCACATTTGTAATACCACAAAAATGATACCAGGCTAATTTCACAAGGTCTGTTTTCCACAAACCCATGCTGATTAGCAATAATTATATTACCTTAGTTTAATTATTTATTAATCGAGTCCTTTAGAAACCATTCTATTATTTTGCCTGAGATCAATGTCAGGCTGACAGACTTATAATTATCTGGGTCGTCCCATTGAGCTTTTTATTGGCACAACATTAGATTTCTTCCCGTCGTCTGGAACTTCCCCAATATTCCAGGACTTACTAAAAATCAACAGTAATGACTCAAGCATATTTTTTAAAACTCTCAGAGGCTTGCAATTCAAATTTGTTGATTGCAAAATGCCCAACATTACTATCTGCTGTTAAGCATCCTGAGCTACTGTTATAATGAAATTTTGTCCTGCTCTTCTCCTCACTTTATTTCCCAATACTGAACATCAGTACTTGCTCAGAATTTCTGACATTTCTGCATTCTCATTTCCAACTCTTCTATTTTTCTTTTCTATTCTATGTTGTTATTTAAAACATTTCTATTTCATTACTAATAAGTAATGATACTTGATGTTTACATTAATTTATAGATATTATCTTTCTATATAACATTTTAGTACAATTTGGGATTTCTTTAGGGTTATATTTCTATACATACACAATGTACATGCCCATTTATATTACCTATACATGGATATGTGTTTCAGTGTATATACATATACACATTCCTCAGTAGCTTTCTACAATTTCTAGATCCTGATCCATGATCATTAACAAATTCCATCTTTATTTATTTATTTATTTTAGGCAATCTCCCTTTCCCTCAGTGAGTTCTTTTTTCAGTCAGCAGTGCCACAATTATTCTCAAAATCTGGCCACTTCAGTGCACCAAGCACACACACATGCATATGCACGTGCACATGCACACACACACAGATTTTCTAAAGTCCTTCTTACAGCTCAGAAATTAGCAAACTCATGTTCTTTTGTCCTTTGGTTAATTCCTCTCTTTGGTAGTTATGCCATCACTAATTTGCCTTCATCTGTGAAGATGAGCCCTACCACAGAACTCTCTCCAGATCAGATCTTATGAAAGGAAACTAACCATCTACATGGAGGTACACTAGGTATTTCTGTTTTAAAGAAACAAACACTTTAGAAGGCAGCCTGACTCCAGTTCCATCACACAACTTGAAGCTTCCCACAGTAACAATTTTTCTTCTTACATGTTACAGGAGGTTTGTAAGCAGCTGGCCATGTTGCTCTTTGCTGGTGGCCTCCTGCACATGGGGAATTAGATGCCCATTTTGCAAATTGTGTATTAAAAAGCAGAGCTGTGGGTTAGTCAAGAGAATTACTTCATAAATTATTATGAACACAGAAAAATACCACATATCTGAGCCATCACTTCTCTTCTTCCCTCTCAGTGCCAGTTAAAGATGTTTCCAGCCTTTCAATCATCTGAATTTTCCCATTAGGCGACATTATTAGCAATCTGTTAAAATTTGCTATAAATGAGGGATTTCATTACTTTTTATTTATTGCAGGCTCTTAACATTTGCACAAAGGCAACGCATTCCTTCTTCTCATCTCCTTTGATGTATTGATTAATGTTTTTTTTCCAGTATCTTGGTTTCGTGCTAAATTAATGGTCTTTCTCCCTCTGAATCCACTATTTTCATTGTGTGCTTGGCCCCTTTCTCCTTTCTAAAAGACCATTTTCTCTTTTCAAAACACATGGCAAATGTCCTTCCACCAGAGACCAGCCCTACAACACAACTCAAATCCTGTTTCTTAAAATAGTGTCCCTGGATTAGAGCTCATGTCAAGAATCTCTCTTTACCTGTAGAACAAAAGGTGAGTTGGGTGCTACTTCCCTGTGCCCCTTTTCCAGTTCTATGGTGGATTAGTTTAAGTGAATAATTCACCAGAATAGTTGGATGAAGAAAGACCAAGCTTGGTACACAAGAGATCAGGGAAAGGATTTAGGAAATGATCAATTAAGAGTTCTGAATGGGATTAACCAAGCAAGACAGATGAGAAGAACAAACCATATCAATGGATGACTAAAAGCAGATCACTAAACTTTCTGATATCCCAGTGCAGAGAAGGACTAGTGGATGTAAAAGTGAGAGAAATGGGTTGCAGGTGAAAAACTTACGGATCAGTCACATCTGAAACAATTCAGGAATATGAAACAGAAAGGGAAATTGAAGTCTGATGGAAAGAGATGGGTTACCCTTTTTGTTATTATTACCAAGATGATGGGATAGTTAATTGCAATTTCTGTTATGAG
Source organism: Chaetura pelagica (assembly GCF_000747805.2). NCBI lineage: Eukaryota > Metazoa > Chordata > Aves > Apodiformes > Apodidae > Chaetura > Chaetura pelagica. The sequence continues at coordinate 852,166 of NW_009951796.1, read as the reverse complement.
AAAAGAGAAGAGCTGGTGAACGGCTTGGGCAAGCAAAAAGATGAAATACATTCAGAAGGAACATTAATTAAACTTTGTCTATGGCAAATTTCAGGAGGCCTTCCTTTGGGTTAAATGTGGTCTTCTCCCACCACTAAAGGCTTCAAGGTCCATCGGAGCAGACCAGGGTTCACCCGAAGGGAGCTCACTTGGAAACTGCTCTGTAACATGTGGCAAGGGGAAATGACCCAGAGACTGACTTCAAAACTGCACCCCTGACCCACGCCAACACTTGATCATACTGATCAAGCCAAAAGCTTGATACACCCTGTGGCACCTTGCCAAAATATTCCAAACCTGGTGCGGTCAAGTGTTCCACACCATTATCTTACATCAATTTGTACTTGATAGATTTTACTTGTACAAAGCCTCCAAAACTAATAATTTGCATTCCAAGGGATGCTGACATTTCCAGTCCACTCCTCAGTCTTCTGTTTTGACTGTGCAGTCAAGTGGATGATTGGTATTTGTAAGCAGGACAAAAATGCCACAGAAAAGTTACAATGCCAGAAAATGCATCAGCTGTACAACACAAACTAAGACAGGTAAATCTACAACAGCTCCTAGTACATGGTGCTCATAATGAATATTTTAAATACTTCTCATCAACAGAGAAGTATTTCAGGGTATCCATCCCATCTGTTTCAACCACTGCTTGTTTAAGATTGGAAAAATATAGATTGACTGAAAAATTAATAGTTTAGTTTTCCTTTAACATCTCTGCAAAATATTTTATTTACACGGAGATCAACATTTCGACACCTTTAGTACTTCTGATATTGCCAGACAGATTCCATCTCATGACATTTTAAAAAGCAAATGCCCTTTTCTTCTTCTTTACTCATTTTCCTTGTAAAAAGGCTTACTTTGATCTTTTGTGTCATTTTCTACAGCTCCATCAAGTCCTGTGACAGAGACCCACGTATGATTGAAGTACTTCTTCAATTGTGGCAAATCATAGTGGTCTAGAAAAACGGTTATCCAAATACCATTAATGCCTTTCTTGCTTTTTCACACAAAGCACTTGGGAGATCTGTAGAAAACACAGCCATCACCCTCTGCACACGGAATCAGTGCAAACTTCAGGCACAGGCACATTTGTCCTAAAGGACCCGTCTCATTGATAACAAAACCAGGAGACAGGTTATAAAACCAGCCCCAAATGCAGCCTGCATTAAGTGAATTAAAATATGCTCTTGGTGACTCAAAGAAGTCTTCATGCTGCTGTGTCACAGGTGGCTTTATGCCAGGAGTTTTGCATTTTCCTCAGGGAAAAAATAGTAATAAAAAAAGATAATGCCTGCATGTGAATTGTTCTATTTTGATATTAATATATGAGCTCGAATGTCTGGTAGGAAAAAAACTATTTGGACATGAGCATTGAGGCACTACTCCTCTTTCTTGATAGCAGTGTAGCCACTGCAAGCTTTCTGCAGGTATTGAAAAGTGCTGGGTAGGCATCTTGGCACCATCAAAGTTCAGGCCATATGAAGATAACAAGGACACATAGTTGGAAAAAAACAATGCCATCTGACTGGACCACAGAGAACCCAGGATAAACCAAAGCTGTGATGCACTGTAAATAAACACATCCCCACCATCCTAGCAAATGCTTTTTCATTCAGAATGTGGCCAGTATAATTTATTCAGATAAAACCTAAGGCAGGAAAATGGTATTACAAAGCTAGTACTCCTGGGAAATAGGGGAGTTTATTATTAACATAGAGAGTTAGGCTTCAAGGTGTAGGAAAAATGGTTTTTCTTCTTCCATTGCTTTGTTGAATGCCAGCTAAGGGTGTGCTTTGCTTTTCAAGTCGTTTTCTTTGCAGAATATGAGGCTTACTTCTGAGTTTATTTGAGAAACTGATCTTTAAAACAACAAGAACAACAAAATCACCCTAATTCTGGCTGGCAGATCCAAGAGTAAAAAAACACTAATTCATACACAGGCAAGATTTTCATTACAGACATTGCATAAATGCATTTGTTTATCCCCCTGTAAATAAACAGGCTATAAAATCCAATAAGCATTTAACTGCACAAACAGTTTATTTGGCCTCTGGGCTCTACAGATGTACTGTAAGGGCTTCTCTCTGTGCTGGACTTAATACATTTGTGCCTTAAATTCTGCTCTTTTCATGTAAAAGGTAAGCTACCTAAAAATTCTTCTTTATCATGGATGTTCTTATTTTTGCCTTTTCAATGTCAAAATATTTATAGATCTTTATTCCCCTTTAGTGAGAAGGTCTAGACAAACACAAAAGCCATAGACATGCTTTGTTCATTCCCACTTCCAGCTCACCATGTAAACAGTCCTGTATTCAGCAGAAGTGAAATCAGTTGAAATAAAGAAAAAAAACACTTTAACAGTTTTCCTGGATAAAAATGTAAATGACTGTGCATATTACAGGACATGGAAATAGGCCTTGAGATACACTAATTCTGTATATCTGTGCTGTAGTAACTCCAACTGTCATCAGGGAGTAATTGTTTTAACATCATGGATGATGTGGGGAGGATGAATTAGGAACAGTTACTCATTATTCTACCACAGAAACAGTCATCAGTTAATTAAATCAGCATTAAACCAGTTTAAGACCTTCTTCACTTTTGCTTTAAACCTGCCACTTTTACCCATGTAAACAACACCTTCCTCACGAGAGGGGGAATCAGAACCATTTCGTCAAAATAATAAAAACTCAACCTTAACAGTTTTCCTGCATAAAAATATAGATGACTATATATATTACAGGACATGAAACAAGGCCTTAAGACACATAAATCCTGTATGTCTGTGTTGTAGCCATTCCAGCTGTAATCAGGGAGTAACTGTTTTAAAACATGGACCACGTGGGGAGGATGAATGGGAAGCAGTTACTCATTATTCTAACACAGGAACCAGTAATTGGTCTATTAAATTAGCATTGAGTCAGTTTAAGACCCCCAAAAAAGGAGGTAGTTTACCAGATAAGGTGCATTTAAACCATGAACTTGACTACTACAGGATGCTGCAGATGTAAAAAATGACATAGGGCTGACTAGATGAACTGGTTTAGGAGAAATGTGCTAAGGTTTAAAATTGGTCCGGACCATGCTTGGCTTTGGGAAGCAAACATGTTGCAAAGGATTAGAGGCCGACTTCAGAAATTGCCCTGGGTCACTGCTAGAGACAGAAAATCATCCTGTAGCATGACCCAGAGCAATCTTGACAGGTGTTTTTGGTGCTTATCTGTATTAAAAATCACTGGAGAAAGTTTAAATCAAAACAAGTTACGCTTATACGAAGTACTGTTATCGTTACTCATAGACAATGAATAACAGCACATCACAAAGCTTTTTCTGATGATGTGTCAAAGACATCTTGCTCAGAAAGATCAACTGTGACAAACCTGAAGAGCTCTCCCTCAATTCTGATCCCAGTTTCTGTTACAATCACATCTGACTTTCACTGACACTGAAAACTTTCACATATCTCCAGGTTAATGCCACCTGAGTAGAAAAAAAAGTTTCTACATGAGACTTTTCATTCAAAAGCAAATGAGTTTCTTACCCTTCTCATTTCCGAGCCTTCCTCTGCAGTTCATGACAAAACTGAGCAGTGCCAGTAGACTAAGCTTATCCCTATTCAATGCAGATGGCTGTAACAGGAGGGCTGCAGGGGCTGCTGGAAGGGTATGGAATGGAGCCGAAACCATCTTCAGTTTTCAGATGGCTGAAGCTAATTGTGATGAAGCTAACCCGCTGTCTGCCCAGCCAAACATCCATAACACTACATTTTCTCCTTCAGACATGTTCACCAGTTAATTTTGGCTAATTTTATTTATTCCTGAGAAGCAAACAAAGTTACACTTCTAAATGCAAAGGAAAATTTGATTCAAAGATTTATTGATAGTAATAATCATCTCAGTTCCACTTCTGAACAGAAATTATTTTGGATTTATTCTGATTGGCACAAAATGCTGAAGTTAATGAGAATAAACAAACTATTACAGACTTACAAAATACAGCTCTGTGGCTTCTGCAGGAGACAGAGCTGGATTTGACTCAACACATGCTCTGCTGCTCCTCCTTTCCTAAATTATGTGGTGACTGGCACCCCAATTCCTTTTTCAACTGGACTAGTGATAGACCAGTGTTTTAGTAGCTGAGCCCTGCATTTTGGAAACTCTTAGCTAGACACCAAAATGCCAAATCCCACTGAAAGTAAGCAGTGGATAAGGACAATTCATTAAATGACTGTGAAATTCACAAAAAGGGAGAAAACTAGAACTGGCACAACACTGCAAGGAGAAGAAAATATAACAATTAGATGTTGTAAAATTCAAAGTTTAAAAGCTTTTAGCATTAGCCTTCTACTATTATCTATTGCACCTCTGCTGACTTGGAAAGAAGGTAAAGCAAACTTGGTGCAACTTCTTTGAAGTACTTTAATGCTCACTCTTACGCTACCTGCTCTTCAAACCAAATCATCCCACTCCTTTGATTTGCCATTGACCCATAAAGATACCCATCATTACTTAGTAACTAAATGCCCTATAGTAAAATTTTTCCTCTATATCTCCCCACCACAATTCCTTCAGCTCACTCACATACCTGGTCAGTTTTTCTGTCTGTTTTTTTTCCTTCTCTTTCACAGCAATGCCCTTTTAAGCAGCCTGAAAGCTTCCAGCTTCTTTGAAAAGCTGAGTTTCCAAAGCATTGGCCTCACAGGGGCTAACATTTCCCTACTTTAATCCTAAAGTGTTATTAACAGTTTTCTCACAGTATATGCTTTTTGCTCCTGTGCTGGCTGGCAAAAGATCTGAAAAAAATCCCCAACTGCTCAGTCTCGCCAGAGTCTGAGATGGAAATTGTCAGCCAGGGTGAAGAAAGGAAGGTGCTCAGCAGGGACTACTCTTCACAAAGTCCTTCAGTTCCTATTGACTTCCCAAGAGGAGCTGGTGAGCAACCAACTAACACTTTCTAACCTTCCTTCAGACACAGCAGCGAGATGGCACAGGGACAAGGCCATGCTCAAGGTCTTCATCATCCTCAGTGAGGCAGGATTTGGCCTCAAGTGAAGATGTGCTACTTAGCCCAGGGGTTTTTTTTTGGGTTGTTGTTTTGTGGGGGTTTTTTTTGTTGTTTTTTTTTAATGAAGGGTAAAATAAGGCATCTTCTTGAAACTGAAGTGGATTGACATTTTTCAGTTGAAAACTGTTAGTTTCACAGCAGGCCTAATTTTTAAATTTAATGTTCTAGCACATATAAAAAGGAAAGCATCCTAGGGGGATAATAACTTCTAGCAATCAAGTGATTGCATATAGCTGCTGTTTTTGCAGGTACAATCTCTTTAAGGAGGTTGTGAAGTAGGAAAATCATAGCCTTCGGATGTACAGATTACCTGAGCTGGCAAAAAAACACTCATGTCAGGACTGTTTGCTGGTATAGTTTAGATCTTTCTTTTTTCTTTCACAATAAATATGTCACAGTAAATAAAAGCAGCAAATGGTCAGCAGGTCAGAAGGCATCACCTATCTTATACTATCACTCTCAGGGTTTTGTTGGGAGATTTTTATTCTTTTTGTCTCCACAGCGTGTTCTCAAGAAAACTTGTTTGGAATTTTATTCAAGGAGAAAGGAAGATTAACCTACAGTACCTAAACTACATAATTATACTCAGTCAACTGAAATATTCTAATGCCATATTAATGCTACAGCAATTAACACATCCCTGCACCAACACTTTTGCTGTTTTCATTAAGCCCCTTACCTTTCCCATCTTTTTCCTGAACACATGTATTTGTTGCACACAGAGCAGTACACAGAGGGCAAGACCTTAATCAAATTTAATACCAGTGTGTAATAATACCCTGTATCACATTTTTCATAGAAAATACAGCCTCTCAGGTGGAAACGAGTTTCCTAAAACCCCTCTTCAGGCTCATTTTTATATTAAATGAAAATTATTTATTACATTAAATGGATCAAAGACACTACTCTCAATTTATCTTAATTTAATAGTTAAATACATTTTGTTATATGCATTGTATGAAATTTGGCCATAAGAAAAAACCAAAAACCAACAACAAAACCAAATCTGTTTTCTAAATTCAGGTGTGTTACATCCATAACATTTTAGCACTGGTGAAAAATCAAGTTTCCATACATGAAAGGATGATGCAGTAACAGAAAGATAGAATGGCCTAGGTTGGAACCTTACACTAGACCAGCTTGCTCAAAACTCTTATCTCCCATGACTTCTGCAAAAACTTTGGGTTTAGTTATTGTTTCAAACATTTCTAGGTTTAAATTAGAATCAGTAAGCGTAGCCAAATCCAAGGAATCCAGAAATATGGAAGTCACCAGTGATGGATCCAAAAGTTCATCCTGCCCCTGTATCATAAAAAGAGGGACACATGGGTATCTGCTGCATGTCACAGATACTGCAAGAGATGATGCTTTTGCAAGACAGCTCTTCCCATTTCTGAAAAGTGGCTTTCAAGACAAATTCATATTGGTAAACTAGTTACTGCGAAGCACATGAGACTGAAATCAAAATTTAATTTTAAATTTGTTTCACACAGTGGCTTATGCAATATAGGCAACATGAAATTTTGGGAGCGGCTAAGTTCACCTAACTTAGAAGCACATTGCAAATGTGACATTTGCAAGCTTGTAAGATGATTCCTAAAGGTTTAATGTCAGATCAGTTTCTTTCTGTTTACCTCCTAGTCTTTGTTTCTACCACAACTGTAATGACTGGACACATTCTTAACCATCTCTGTACCTGGTTCTCCTAGACAGGCTTAGAAATGAAAAAAGTAGGAGATAACATTCTTCCAAATGGCTTGAACTCAGTAAGAAGCCTTCCAAGTTGCACTAGCAGTATCCTGACCTGAGACTGCCAGCCAGGCTTCTAGATCAGAACAATACATGCATAGGAAGATCTCAACCCACACCCTAATCACAATCAATCATTGAGGAAAGTCTATCTTATTAAAAATATATTGCATCTTTTTATTCAATTACTTCATCACAAATACACGACATAAAGAGATGAACTTGCATTTAAAAAACTCAAGGTTCTGGATTGTTTGAACTTAATAAGGACAAAATAATCAGTGGCAGCTGCTTTCACTTCACATTCAGAAAGATCCCATGGGACAGCAAGATTTAATTTTATGGTCATCTGCCATTTTAATGATGTGCTTGTTATCATGCAGAACATCCCTGCCTTACTTGCCTGGTTATAGGAAACAGACAAAATTGGGAAGGCATTTGGATACGCTACTGCTACCTTGTATCATTAAAAAATCATTTATGTCCTAGGAATATGAATTGCTAACATATCTACTGTATTTTTTATTTCAAGGAAAAGCCAGAAACATTTGTTATTTAAGCCACATTTAAGTCTGTCAGTTGCTCTTCCCTGCCCCCCCCAATCTTGATTTTTCATGTAACTGCAACCATGTTCTATATCTTCAATTCTAACCTTTCTATTGCATTTCTTTCTAGTTGGGATGTGTTTTGGCTGCAAGAGCAAAAGCCATTTCATTTTCAGCGAGTACATGAACAAAGAAGGTGAGCTTTTCACCTACCATTACCTATAAGAAAACCTGGGGATCTTAAGTAGCTCTAAAATAAGCCTTAAATGAAGAATTACGATTAATTTGCATAGTATGTTACACGCTAGATTCTTCACAGTCCTTACATATAAAAACCCCTTATGTCTGCTGAAGATGCTCATGTAACAAAGTGAATAGGTCAAAAAGATTCCTCTTGAGGGTCCAACGTACATGCATGGACTGTTTTCCCTTGCAAAAACAAACATAAGACAAGATTAAGTTTTTATTGGAATGTGTGTAACAAAGACTATAGACAAAGGGACTTTTGTAAAAAACAAGGGGGAAACCTGTCATATAAATTAGTCCATTTTTTGTTTAGAACTAAACAATCCTTGCCACATAATAACACTGAATTTGAAACTAAACAGAGGTTGTTTTTTTTTTTCCAGGAAGAAATTAACACAGGAAAGAAGAACACATTTTATGTGTATGAAATGGATATTTTACACAGGTTTCAGAAGTCCCGCTGGGATTAATGCCCTGATTGGAATCCAGCCAAAGAAATGCAAAGATCAAATCAGTTTATCACCAGTAGTGCCAATATTAGCATATTTAAAAATCATATCACTTAAAACTCATAAACTTCTAAGTAACTTCTATTCTTCTGTTTTGCTTAACTTTCCACAAAGAAGTGATACCTATGAAGATTAAAGATGTTTTCTTAGCAGATCTTTCATGGATAAGAAGGAAATAACAAACACTTCCAGAATACTTAAAGTGAATTCTTACTTTTCTGCTTCCTTCTCTGTTGGAAATCTATCGCTAGGATTCAGAGCATAAAGCTGTTACTGAGCAGTTAGAGGAAGGTCTAGAGTAAACAGAAGGGTGTCCATGTTCTCCAGATACTTAGCAGCTCTTAGGAACTTGATGCCATCTACAAATCCTCAAGTGCATTTGAGTAGATGAAAAGTTACTAGCTAGTACTAATATTCTTGGTATCATTGCATTCCTTTTCCACATACTAAGAAAGAGATGCCCAAAGAGACATGCCCAGATAGACGGACCAAGCCAGCCAGGACAGCTCAGCACTGAAGTCTTGATTCTTAGATGCCTGTTTCAAAGGAACAACTTAAGGAAATATTTATTTGCAATACCTCTTCTTCCCACTGAGACAAGGGTGGTACAGATACTGCCACTTCACAGATGTGAAGTGTTTTTTTCCAGAGCCTCTTGTGACAAGCCATACCCTGCTGCCTCCAGAGTCCAACCTAACAACACAAACAGAACTTTATTTGCTCATATATAAATGACAACAGAGAAACCCACATGCCACAACTCATCATGAGGAAATGCCTCAAGTCAGTATCAGTCTGGCACAAGCAGGAGGAGCAGTAGTATCAACAGGGTGTTGATCTGGGACAAAAAGCCAAGAGAGAGAGTCAGGCACACAATCCTGAAGCGGAGTTATCCCCACCAGCAGCCTGGGGCTTGCACACTTCCCTCCCTGCTTCCATGGAACTCCAACATTAAAGCTTGTATTTTTCTGCCGGAATGAAATTTAAATGTATCTGCTCCTAGATAGGAAGGTTTTTATACAAACCCATCTTTCTACCTTACGTTTCTATTCAATCCACATCAAAGCAGCAATCAGCAGCTTCAAGCAAACCAACTCACTCCCTGAAAAAAAGTGGTAGCAAGTATTATTTACTCTGCCACAACATGTTGTTGCTCCTGATTTCTCTTTTCACTAGACCTGATGGTAGGCACAACAGAGTAGATTACAACACTGCCATCTGTCTCCTTGGCACTTCATACCAAGCAACTATCTGCCACTTTCATGGCAAATTACAATTTCCTACCAGATATATTAAGCCAGAGGCTGCTGACAGGTTGCCCTACCTCCTCCCTCAGTGCCTTCTTCCCTTTTATTTGCTTTTGATACAGAGTAATATGAGCACGGTGAGAACAATCCTCTACATGACATGTATTAAATTGCAGGAATCATCAATAAAGGAACAATGTATCGTCAAAAATGTTATTATAAAGACTTTTAAAGCATCATTAAATATATTGCAACACTTCCAGGACATCTTAGGTATCGTCACAAGGGATGGTGACAAAAAGGTTAACTGTAGTGCTTGGGAGAGAGAAGACAGACATGCTGATCAACTTGCAGAGAAGCTGGAAAGAGTCAAGTGAGGATCAGCCACAGTGGCAATACTGCATTGCTGCCTATTCTCTGAAATCCAGCTCCCTTCCAAGATAAATCACTATAGCTATGTTAAGAAAGTCACAGTCCCCATTTCTCACCACTGAACACGCTCTTGCCCACATCCATCTAATTCTTTATTTCAGCTTCAGTTTTTGTAGTTGAAGATGTATTGACTCTGCCTGACAGCTGAGCTCAGAAGAGAACTGCAGACCTTCTGCTTAGCTCTGCAGGAAGGGCATCAGCAGGTACCTTGGGGGACCAGAAAACGTTGAGAATACATTTTGTTTTGGTTGCTGGGAGGTGAGCAACAAGATCATCCTGAAGGTTTGGCCACTTTAATATGTAGGAAAATGTATTTCCCAAAACCTCTGTGAGGAAAACATTTTCCAACATCAAAGCCAGGCTTTTCAGGTAAAATATGTTGCTTAAAAAAATAAGCCAAATTCAACTCCAACCAAAATACAGTATAAGACACCAAGTTACTTCAGGGGGATATAGATTATGTTTAAGTTAAGTGATGAAGAGGAGATTTTTAAAAACTAAACCATACAGAGAGCAAGCAGACAAAACAGCACATTGAAAAGACTGTGAAGCCCCAGAACAGCAGTGCCAGACCTTGCAGAGAGAAAGGACAGAATCCACATGCTGAACCTCACTCCAACACAAGGTGAACTACAAAATAACATTTATTACCTAATACTAAGCAACAGGAACAGAAAACAACACCAACCTCCAGCCTGATGCTGAGATAAATGCAAACTTACACTATTACCAAAGGTTTCCTCTCCTAACAAAACAAATAATGAAAATTTCCTAGTCTTTTATTTAAATGCTACTTTCATTCTTTCAGCATATTTTCATTATTATATTTTATTTCTTACATCAAGCCACTCGGGCATATAAAAGTGTAATAGATAATTCTCTTTCTGAACATGAAAAATGACAGGGACATCTCCCAGCATAATTTTATTTCACTGATCCTAAACAGAGAATTCAAGCACTTCCAGATTTTCTTAACAAAGTGCAAGCTCACAAACATTCCTCATCTGATTATTTCTACCCAAGACAGAGGATGCTCAGACCAAGATGATGTAGCTGCTTGATCCTGGCCTGGATCCTATGCATGGAAGTAAAAAAACCAAACATCAACTCACTGTGAAACGTGCCTCTAGTGGGCTGTCAGGAGGGCAGCTGCCTCCAAAAGACACCTCTCCCGTAACAGACACTCAACTGCAATGATCAGTGCCCTTCTGAAGCAACATTTACCTCAAAGATGATAATACTACCAGCTTTACAGGTTAACAGTCTGTGTGGCTGCTGATTTGCCCAGGGCTATTATTTACACAGGCTTCTTCCTACTCTGAAGTGGGTAACAGCTTCTCTGGGAGATGCTGAAGGGGAAGCTGAGGATTTACCTGGACACCAGAGCCCACCTTGGTCCGTCAACTCAGTCCAGTTCGATACCTATTTAGGCCCATTTGGCACATTACACAACAACACCTGATGTTCAACATCCCTGTGCAGCAGAAGACTTATTTTCCTGTGTTTGCTGTTCATCATTTAGATAAGAATCTTCAAGGGGTTGCCTAATGACTTCCCTCAGACACAGACTGGTGCAAAAGCCAATGCAGGAAGGAAAGGAGGGAGCTCACCTCTGGGACCTAAAGCAAGGTATTTACATCTGTCCTTATGTCCTTAGGGCACCAGGTCCTCTTTGGCCACATACCTACATTTCCTTGATTCACTGACAGAGCTTCACACTTTGTCCCTGAAAATCATTCCTTCCAGGTGAGGAAAAAAGCCAAATTCATTTATAGGGCTCAAATTTCGGGGTTAAAATTTCGAGTTCTTATCACCAAATTTTATAAACAGGCTGCCTTTGAAGATTAATTTTTTGTCACTAGGGAGGGGTTAACAAATTATTACAAACTACTATCTCTTCCCTAAGTACCAGGAGGTCTAAGTCATTAACTTGCCTAATTAAGCACAGAGAAGCAGTGCTTGTCAAGGACCAATGCAAAATAATTTAACTTCTGTATAGGCTGTTACATTCCTCCTCAGAACTAAACTGTGGACACTTTAATTCCTCCTCAGCTGCTCTGGTCCTTGGCACACCCCAAAATCCATCAACACCTCTGCCAGGAGACACATCACTCTAGAAACATATTAAGATCCAGTATGTCGTAGCCTGAAATGACACAAGAAAATCCTGGCAAATTCCCTGCATCTTCCTCTACAAAATTTGCTTCCTTCTGGTTTACAGCATTCATAAACTGAAACAACAGTGCTCCTCACAAGTACTTCCTAAGACTCAACATTTTACAGTTAGTTTGGGTCAAGTTTGCATCTGACCATGAAATGAAGCAATTGGGAATCTAGGATTTGCCTTCCAGTAAGTTGGATTTCAGTTAGTCTCTAACACTCAAAAGAAAGCAAGAAAATCCTGGGCTGCTGAGGGAGCCAGGGAACAACTCTAAAAGAGAAAAATTAAGAGGAGAAACGTCTTCAAAATCCTCTTAAGCAACTCCAAGATAAACTAAAAACAATTTTGTTTTTTAATAATTCTTCACTAAAAATTGTTTTTCCTTCTTTCAAGGACAATATTTTAATTTAGATTTCAAGTTAATTAACAGTGGAGTTTGAATCAGCATGATTTCCACAGTTTGTAACGACTCTGGATTTAATATGATTTTTTCCATCTTCATTGCTTTTAGCATTTTGAAATGCGCTGGCATTTTCCAGTTTTCACTGTATCTTCATCCTCCACAACTGGAAAAAGTACTTTACTGTTATAAACACTATGACTTTATACACAGAAATGAAAAAATCCAGGTTTTTGTTAATGGAAAGGTAGCTGAAAATAGCTATGAAAACCTCTTTTCAGTTAAAAATCAGGGATTTGCAACAACACAGAGCATTAGGTATCCCAGATGTTTCCGAGTGGCAGTCAGACTGTTGGTTCTCTGTTTTAAAGTAACTTAAATTTGCACCTGAAACCTCAGTTTCTAGGAGCAAAATAAAGTCTTGAATTTCTCAATACTTACCGATGAATCAAAAAAGCACACAACTCACTCTGTTCCATGTATGCAGTAGAAGACATGCAAACCTATAATACACTGATTAAAACTACTCCACAGTTACATTTTCGTATGTCTATTTCCTCCACTGGGCACTTTAATCTTAAAAACTTGCAAAGCTGAATGCCATGAATACCTACACCCATGACTGTGAATTAATATATCCCATCCCTGCTCTCCATTTACAAATGTCCACTTATCTGGAACTCTGAGGGGGTAACAATTCACTAATACAGTCAGTGCATGAATATACAAAAGAAACAACAGTATTTTACAGTGAAATTACTGTTTCCAGACTGTATTTTTTATTTTAATGCCTTCATATACTTGCTGTTCTCAACCAATTTTGCTATTCACAATGATTAATATATTTCTTTTTCCCATGAAACAATTCTGTTGAAGAAAACATTCTAGCAAAATCATGAAGGTCTCTCATTCTCGTCCCTGGTTTCCTGAAAATGAAAAATAAAACCCCTTTTCTGTTCTCCTACTGCCAGGCATAGGCATCAAGACCATCAACAGAAAGAGGACACACATCCAGCTCAGCAAAGCTGTCCAAGATGTGATAGGGGTAAAAGAGAACCCTCCTAAGTGGCTGACCTTCAGAGAGCATTTGTACTTATCTTGCCATTGCTCTGAGCATATCATAGTGCCCAAGGAATTCACTTCTTCAAGTGGTGATTACCCTTCTTGAGCAGAAGCAGCAGTACTGCCTCTGCTCTGAACTGATGCCCCTTTTGTCCACCCTTGCTGTCCTCTGACAGCATCAGCATCCCTCAGTTGGGATTCAATTCCATTGCTCTATGTCATGATAAAAGGAAAACTGTGACAACAAACATAAGTGGTGACTATTTGTGGTGGAAAACCATCCACTAATGCTGATTATTTTTTCCCCACTCTGAATAGAACATTGTGAATACTTGATGTATTTTCTAAAAATAAACTAAGCTCAGAAGTAAACAGATGCTGCTCAAATGTAAAGTTTTGATTCAGACATCATACAATGAAACATGTGCAGAAATAAGCTGGATTATTTAACAGACTCTGTGGAGCAATCTCCAAGGCAGGTTCTGCGTTACATCAAACCCATGACATTTATTACTGCATCTCCCCCTTGTAACCAGGATGAAAACTAAGAACAAAGGAAAACAAAATTTCCACTCAGGAACCTATTCAAACCAGGAAGCAAAAACAATGAGGAAAAAAACCCCATATCTTTTTAAAAAACCCCTAACACACACAAAAAACCCCACTTGACTTTTTCTGACTAACAATGTTAACTCATTTAATGAGGCTCTGACATTTGCTTTCAGAACCACCTGGGACCTGGAAATAAAGTTTAGCATCTAGCCTGCAGTCAGGCCTTTATTACAAAAAAACAGAGCCCATTTCTGTATGCCACAGCAGTTTCAATATTCAGATTCTCTCAGTAATCTGTTTTCTCCAGCATGTTGTTCAATATATGTGACATCCTGGCAAAATATTTTCTAAACCACAGTAGATCATTGTGGGTTACCCTTTAGAGAAGACATAATTACATCCCAGATAAAACAGAAGCTGGCAAATGCCCCAGAGCTACATAATAGCATCAAGAAACAAGACAAAGGTAGAAAAAGGGATCTGCTACTTTCAATGATTAGAAATAAAATTAGTTAGGATGCAATTACTTAGATTCAGTTGCTTTCTCAGATTGAAATCAACTTGTTAAATAGGATCCTTTTGACCCCAAGGTAATATCCAAATTAGGATTGGATCTCAAAAAATGTAAATGTTGCATATTTTGCCAGGCTTCTTCCTGACCACAACCACTGCAATGTGGGCAGCAAGTTACAGCTCTGCTTACTTACACAGACATTCAAATGTAAAGTAGTAGTTTCAATGTAATAATCAGATCATATATTTGTCATGTAGATCATGAAGAACATGCTTAATATGATGGGAAAAGGAATGTTTATAAACATTAATTTAGCAAAGAAGATCCATTTTTAAAATCCCCCTTATCCATTGCTTTATCTACTTTACATATTGTTTCTCACTTATTTTTCAGCTACACATTCAGTTTAGAGTAAATTCTGCTAATTTACATGGGTTTTTCTAGCCTAACAAACACTGTGCCTCTACTAGTCTCTTTCTCCCTTGTCTCTACATTTCTTCTTGTCACGCAATTATAGGGATACAGGTTAATTGCTGGATTTTTATGCTCCAGATGTATTAGAGCATTAGCTGCCTGGTGAACTAAATGCTCGTTTTTTTTTTCTGTTTCACAGTACAGTCATGATTAGAAGCAGACACAGAAAAAAGTCACTGAGCACCATCAGACAGTGTCATTAGCATTCTAAACTGGCTGCAACAAATTAAGAAAAGCAGAAACTTGAAAAGACATTATCTAAGGAGTGAAAGACACCAACAGGCTAACAACCTTTCCATCAGCAGTTCCCCTCTGACCTGCAGCCACCCAAGCCTGCTCCAAAACACAGTCGTCACCTTGGAATGTGCTCCCAGAAAGTTGCAACTATTCCTCATATTAAAATCCACGTAATATGTGTGGATTATTCAAACGTTGCATATACTTTGGCAATTCCTGACAACAGCTATGAAGTACATAAAGTAATACAACCAGTGAATATACTGTGATTATCAGATTTGAGATGCAACTCCTGACATTTTCAGGAAACATTGCCCTCAGTTAAATCAATTACCTTGCTGAGGCTGACGCAAGAACATTCCCCATTCACACATCAAAACCATCTGTCATGATTCAGTGTTTGGTGAGAAGTTTTGCACGTGAGCATTTCTCTTCCCAACACTGTCCTTTAGGTGCTGGTTGACTCCTGCAACCCACCACCAAGACTTAAAACACCATGAAAAGTCAAGAGCAGCAGTCGCTGCCTCTACAGTTCAAGGTTAGAGATGTGGCTGTTTTCTTCTTAAGGGAAATTCCAGATTTATTTGAAGAAATATGTGCTTTACCCCAAGACTATTAATACATGTACCCATGATTGTCTTGATTCAGTTCTCGGTTTTCAGATATTTTTTGTCACATAATTTATACTACTTACTTGATGAATAACATATTAATCCATGAAGACTATCTTCTGTGTAACACCTAAATGTGTTAGAAAGGTTAATGTGGCATTTTATAACACACAGGCTGATGATAGAAAGGAAAAATGCTATTCTGAAAAGCAGAAATGTCAACACATCTCTAAAGACATAAAATGACACAGAATTAAATGTTACCAACTGCTGAGTCTGAAGAAAGGCTTCTTGAAGTTACGGGATGATATAAAAAAAAACATATCATATTTTAAAAGCACAATAATCTACTTACTGTAACTTCATAGAATGTTTTTACACACCTAAGCTTCTAGAAATACTGTTAATTTCTACTGCAAAAATTTCAAAGGGTACAGAAAGGTCCGTAAATGTTGACCACCGATAACTCATTAGCTTTTTGTAGCAATTAGTACCTGAGCTCCCGTAGTGTTACACAAATTACAAATAGTTCAAAAGAACTTCAGTAGTTAGGAGGACATTTTGTAAAATGATTCATGACTTTATATTTAATTCCATGAATAGGGATGTGTATGTGTATATGCAGACACACTTATTCCTGTCCACACTGTGTCGCACTATGTATAAACACACGCATCTTTATAAAGACTATCTATCAACATCACTGCCTCTGAGTACACACCTGTAGACAGACAGGTTTGCAAACATGTAAAACCAGACATTCAAAACAAATTACACCCAGTAGGCTTGCCTGATGCAATCCCCAAAGCTTCAGGAGGAATACAGGGCTTTTCTGAAAGGCAGAAAGGAAGGAGGGAGAGCGTTGCCATCTCCCTTCCACACTAGGATGCAGGAATGAACCGTCGTTGTTTAAAGTAAACTAAAAAGAAAAAAAATCATCAGCAGCAGCCTCTAGCCCAGACAAAAGTAGGGGCTGAATACAAAATGAGGAGACTTGTTAACATCCTGGATTCCAGTCCAGATTTCAAATCTAGTCCATTAGGAAGGTTTTGCAAAGCTATGAGGGCACACAGGGAATACAGTGTCTGTGCTTTATCAGCATCAGTAACCTGCAGCTGCAGCAACACACTTATCTTTACCACCCTACTGATTTCTGAATTACCAGCATCAGATCTTGAGCTCCTCAAGTTTTTCACTTGATGCTTTTAAACTAACATGTCCAAAGACTAACATCTTAGACAACAGCATAGCCCAAGGTGTAAGCCTACCAGGAAATGTAGAACAGTAGCTTATATTCCCAAGTATTCAGGCGAAAACCCCGCTGGGAGCAGAAGCGCAGCCATCAGTTGTCAGGGAAAGGCACAGCAAACCTTTAGCACTGGCTCTGCACTGCAGCTTCCAGCTGCCAAACCAGGCCTGGGAACAAGCCAGGAGCAGAACTCTGCAGGGGTGCCTGGGAGGCAGGGGGGCAGACACCATCAGATGGGATGTACAAGGGGAATTTTAACGCTGCAGAGTCTTGAAGCCCTGGGCCACTTTCTGGTGCCAACTTTGAACACCACTTGTCCAAGAAAAGTTCATTCTAAACAGACATTTTTTCTTTAAATTGGATGCATGTAGGCAGCCAGTAGCACTTAACAAGCCAGTGTTGTGATTTTTTTGAGAAAGTATGAGTGAAACAGAGGGCAAGATGAGTACAGGCTGGATTCATTCAATGCAGTTCCTCTAGAAAGTACAAAATAGGTTCCTCTGCACTACAGTGAGGACAACACAATGATTATATTCCTAGCAGACAGCCAGGAAATGCAGAAGTCAGCTTGGCCCTCTTCCTTTATGACTTTAAGTTAATCAACCCAAAATCACAGCTGAAGAGAAAAGCCCAGTGAGTAAAGCTCATCTACCTCTGTCTGGAAGAGCTTGAGACTTGAAATTCATACTCACTTGCTTATTTCAAAACTGCAATAATGAACACAGATATGTTTACCACACCGTGACGGAAACAGAGGCAGAAAGGAGAGAAAGAGAGACAAATGCTGAAGGTAATGTCTCTGCCTGATGTTACTAGTCATTATAATGGGAAATGATGGCAAAACATTTGAAAGACAAATCTGTCCTAAGATACTTAATCCAATTTTTCATTATGTTAGACATTAAGAGAAAATTTCATTTCTGCAAGACAAATTCAGTACGTGATAGCATTTTTAGAGACAGAATCAATTTGAAGAGATACGGATGTCTACAAACACAGATGCCTGTGCAGGTTCCAGCATAGCAGGGGTATTGTCATCTCCCCTGTTTCCTATCAAGAGCCATCATGGTCAACAGCTCCAGAGAGCAACATTTTTATCTCTCCTCCTAGAAAAGCCCTATGGGATGGCCCACTAGAGCACAAGATGGAGTTCATAAAGAAAAACAAAACAACAATGAAGATGCGTTTTGCTTCTGTGTGTTTCACCCTCCAATAGTGGCTGGGTCAGCCCCTGGGAGAGGGAGGGATGCTGGCAGGATTCCAGGCTTTCATTTCTGTGGACAGTGTTCACATGCAGTTAACATTTTTTACTTAGATTTTTTCATTACAACAGTTTTTTCTTCTTTCAAAAGCAGCTCCCAAGTGTTCAACCCACAGAGGCCATAAGCAAATTGTAAAGGATTACAAACTGAGACCAGCATGCATTTCATGCTGCTGATCTAAACCCTCCCTTTAGAATGAGGCCAGGAGGTACTTACTACACATACAGAACCCACCTTTCTGCAAATAACGTAGTGAAAGCCTCCTTCAAAATTCTCTCAATTATTAAAGATATTGTACACACATTCAGATGTAACTATGTCTTGCTAAGACTAATGCTCTCCTTTTTAGAGGTCCATTCTGACGTATATTAGCTTTAACAAAGATTTGCCTTAAAGTCAATAAATCTAGGGAAAAAGGATCCAGAAATGTCTTACTAACAATACCCAAAGTTTCAAGAGAAATCTTTCCAAATATGGCAGAAGTAGGACTATTTAGTTATTTCTCGGGGAAAAACAAAAACAACCCCCACCAACTTGAAGCACAATCCTCACATCCCACATGCATTTCCTGGAAAGCTCAGTGGAGAAATGCATTTGGTTTACTAAAGATGTCCATTGTGAAGGTACACAGGTTTCTCTCATTGCTCCAGACCAACAACCCCCTACTATTATGCTGGCCTCATACCTAAGTCTCTGTGAGTTATGTGGATGGATTTACCTTAAAATCTCTGAGATTTTCACAAGTACGTGGCTTGGTTTCAAAAGTTTTAGGTTTTACTGCAGCCACCACTATTTTTCACAAAGAAGATTAATCCTACTTCTTCAGTCCACAGAAATTTTTTTTCTTAGGTCACAGGAAGTACTTTTGGAAAGTATCATAGCCTCAGTGTTGTAATCCGTACATTAAGAAAACCTGCATGACTTCCAATATATTAAAGCACTATGATCTTTAAATGTCAAAGTGACTCATGTTGCTTATATGAGGTGGAGACGCCCACAAATTCATTGTTACTGCAGCCTCCAACAGCCTCAAAGCAGCCAGTGTCATCCAAATAACCATTCTGCCTTTTCCAGTATTAAGATGCTGCTTTGTAGTCTTCAGCACCTGCACGTTCCCCTCATGTACTGGGCATTTTCCTGTTAAACTCTGATTGATTCTGTGAGGATTACACTTTCTATCCTCTACTGTACTGGTGATGTGCAACCCAGTCGCAGGCAAATCCCTGTTTATCACAATAACAACAGGTTGGGAAATTCCAGCACGGCCACAACAGTTCCCTAAGAGCAAGGCCATGGTCATTTTCCATCTTCCAGCATGGCTGGGGAAGGTGCAGACTGAACATACTAAATCCCAAATCAACATATATTTCCCAAGACCCTTGTAAGACTTCCAATAATTGTAGAACCAAGAGACCTTCCACATCTACTCACCGAAGAAGGAGATAAGAAATTACTAATATTCTAATTAACAGAAAATTAAAGCCATTCTTGCCTTCCTGCCAAAGATCTCCTGTAATAAAACCTCTGACTCTGCCCCGTAAATTCATCTTTCACTGTGTTTTTGTTCTAGCTCAGTGCTACACCAGCTGGTTTGCTTAGAGCAATGGGCTGTTGAATTAGATGACATGTTTTTAATAAGTCAGCCTAGTGGAGCAGTTTTCAATTGCTTCACAATGCACAGATGTCTGAATTGTCTGTAGAGTAATATTAATGCTAAGTGGTAAAACCAGGGACTTATGATCCTGTTGAGCCCACAAGTGATAAATAAGCATTTTTCTCAGCTATCAGCTTTTAATTAGTTCTAAATAAAGTTGCACATTTATATAGCATTAGGAATTATTTTCAGACAAATTACAAGTTAAGAGCAATAAAACCTTCACCTGAACTCAGAGCTAAACCAAAGGCACAAAGAGACATATAATCCCTTGTTAGCAGTGAAGAAGGAAAATTTGTGCTACAAAAGAGAAAGTTTCCTAAACTTTCTACTCAGGCTTTTACTGATTCCAAGGAAAGAATCCATGAAGTCATAACCCTGAGGCACCAAGCAAGCTCAGGAGTCTTGCATTCTCCAGGACACCTCTCCAAGAGTCCTACTAGTAAAACAAGAGGTAAGCAGAAAAGCCTGTCTGATGAATAAAAGATTTTATTGCTGCTGAGGCAGCAGGTACCTGCAATACAAAGCTACTGTGACATTCAGGAGTACTGTGGAGCTGACTGGACTGATGACTTGGGAAAGATACTCAGAGAGCTTTGCAGGACTGGAGTGGCCTATTCATGTCCTCAAAGTGAAGGGTCTTGATCACACCACCCGGCAGCCCTCGTGCAGACTCAGACCTATAGAGAGATCCTGGTACAGAAACACAGCAAGCCTGTCCTCAAAGCAACCAGAGATGCTGTGACTGGTACTGATGCTCTTGGAATACAGCAGTATATCACAATTATTTTTCAAACAGCCAAGTGTGACCAGCAGGACCAGGGAGGTGATCCTGCCCTTCTACTCAGCCTTGGTGAAGCTGCACCTTGAACTGTGTGCAGTTTTGGGCACAGCAGTACAGGAAGGACATGGAGGTGCTGGGGAGGGTGCAGAGAAAGGCAACTAGACTGATTAGGGGTCTGGAGAACAGGTCTTATGAGCAGAGGCTGAGGGAGCTGTTCAGCCTGGAGCAGAGGAGGCTGAGGGGAGGCCTCATTGCTCTCTGTAACTACCTGAAAGGAGGTTGTAGTGAGGTGGGTGTTGGGCTCTTCTCCCCAGTGATAGGACAAGAGGAAATGGGGTCAAGTTATGCCAGGGGAGGTTCAGACTGGATATTAGGAAAAATTTCTTCACAGAAAGCATGGGGAGACATTGGAACGGGCTGCCCAGGGAGGTGGTAGAGGCACCATCCCTGGAGGTGTTCGAAAAATGGGTAGATGTGGTGTTTAGGGAGATAATTTAGTGGATGGGGACTGTAGGGCAGATGCTTGGACTTGATGATCCTTAATGTCTTTTCCAACCTTGATGATTTTGTGATTCTAAGATGAGCATTTTGACAATTTCCTTTTATCTCATAATAAAGTTTCCATTGTTTTTCAGGTAGGGTGACAACGGAATTCTTCTTATGCCTAAAACTTCAGTTTTGACTGCTATAAAGAAGTACTTCCAAGGAAGACAAGATTACCATGAGGTTGCAAGTGCTTTGTACTCATCAGTGTAATATAAAAAAGAAGTAACTATAAAAGAATTAAAAGAATCATTGAAAATCCAATTAAAAACATGTTTTGCTTTCAGAAGCAAAATAAAAAATAAAAAATGGATTACAAAGAAATCAATGAAAAATTTATTCACTAAAATGAGATTTGTTTTGTAGCACAGTACTTCAAAAATACCTTTGAAGCTTTACTAACAAAAGACACATAAAAAACAGCAAACAATTCTTAGAATAATCAATTGCATCTAGATAACATTTTATAGGTTCATTAGATCAACTGTGACCAAAACCAAATTGTTTAGAAAAACGGGCAGCTTTGTGGCATCTGCTAAGCTGTACATTTGAATAATTTAGTAAGAAAAGAAAATGTTCTCAAGCCATGCTGGGTACCACACAAAATGCATTTAGACAACTTACTAGCTCATAACATCATCTAAACGCAACAAGAATCCCCTCCACAAAACCAATCCTCTTTGCTTCTTTCCTTGCTCTCTTCTCTTCACTAAACTGTGAAGTTCCTAAAGCATTTTTACATGTGAGCTGTGCAAGCAATTCTCACCCATTTATGCCAACTGGCTGCAAAGGAGAACTCCAAGATCTCTGCAAGTTTAGTTATTCCCCAGACTCCCAGTACAATAGACCTTGGTAAAAGCCTCTGATTTCCTCAAACTTGACTCTACCTTTCTTCTCCACCATCCCAGTACATTGGGCTGCTGACTACAGTGAGCAGAGTACTGGCTATGCTCCAAAATTTGCTCTTAATAGTGACAATGGAAAAATCCTTATGACTTGACATGAGGGAAGACATTTATGCTCCCAGTGAACTGCCACACAGAACAGGCATCTATTTTTTCTCAGCTTGATCCGATTCTATAATATGTAACTACTCATTTGAATATTTGAAAGCAAAATAGTGATTTGAGCTGGAAAGCAGCTCTGTGGAGAAAGACCTGGGGGTCTTCGTGGTCACCAAGCTGACCTCCATCTCATGAGGTGCTTGTCAACCTCAACCACGCTGTGACCCACTTCTGGGACTCATCTGCTCATCCAAAAGAACTGTTTTTCTTTTTAAACTCAGTGTCACAGCTGAAAAAGAATTCCTAAATAAATCAATCTATTTTTAACTAACATGTAAGTAACTGAAATAAAAATTTAGCCCATTAGCTTCTGTTAGAGGAAAAATCAGTTCTGATTTATAGTCTACAATGCTGAGACTGTGAGTACAGCAGCTTCATTTCAGAAACTTCAGGTTTGACTATGAAAGCAGAAAAACCAAAATATTTATACAGAAAAGTTGAAAGAAAAAAATGAGAAGATTATTGAAATATTTCCTTAGAAGGCAAATTCTTGTCTTCCTAGATTTGATAGAACGATTAAAACTGAAGGAGGTCACTGGGTTTGCAACCATTACGTTTTTCAAGGAAACTTATTTCACAATACATAAAAATAACTTAAGCTATATAATCCACCTGGAGCAAATTCCAAGCACACTAAAACAATTTTGAAGGATTACAAAAAACAAAGTACTGCGACCTACTGTATCCTTGGAATACTCTTATTTCTATTGTATCTACAAATTTCAGTACTGAGTTTATGGATCAGGGTTAGACCATATTATAAGCCTGCTAAATGCTTAAAATAACTCAAAATTGATTTTGAAACATTTCACGTATACAATAATCAAGGCAGAAATCTCAACTATTCTTTAAAGTAGCTTTTATGCCAAGCAAGCAAGTTAACAAGCTCATGCAAGACGTTCATTTATTTATTTCCATCAAGTTGCTAAATCTTAGGATCAGCTCCTAAGGGAGCTTGGAATTGAAGAAAGGGGACATGAAGAAATAAAACCATGGCTGAGAGAACAATAATGGAAAGAGACAAAGAACTTATGTTGCCTGTACCTAATGAAAATTAAAATAGAGAATAAATGTAACTTCACAGCAACACAGACCTATTGATCACCTATTGTTGAGCTGGGGTATAGGACTGTCTCAAAAATGTGCAATAATGATACAGAAGTTTACAAACCTCCAAGGAAAAGACAAATAAATTGTTTTTTATGATAAGATGTTCCTGTGCAAATAATGGCTTAGTAAATGGCTTAGTGGTTTTGGCTCACATTGATGGCTCTTGGCTCCAAAGATTCCTAAAATTCAGATCTCATTAGGAAGCATTTGGTTTGTGTCATATTTTACCCTGTTGAGAAAAGATTTAATATATATGACATCGAAGATGCTCAGAAGTTTAATATCAGTAATAGTCAATCTGACATTTATCAAACTACTTCAAGTGATCTTTGAGTAACAGAGAGATCACAAAATTCTAACTCCCCATCCTCACCCATTACCGTTCATCTAAGCTCCACTCATGTTTTTTTCTAAACTATAAAAATATTAATGCATACCCAGAAGTATCTGTATTTCAGACTTGTTTCAGAAATGAAACCAAGTCCATATGTATTCTCCACTGCACTAAAAATGGACATTCTAGGTACACTGAGGGGAGGGAAATGATTTTCAATACACTGCTTACAACAGTTTCCCTTAGATAAATGAACTCACAACGCTGAAAAATGTCAGAACACAAACTCTCCTAGATGTGACCAAGCCCAGCTCCTAAATCATGCTTGTGAATTGCCATGGATACCAGGTCCAGAAATGCAACATAGATGAAGAGAAGAAATTCTCAAAGCATGAAAAAAATCTTTAGTCTGTTGTCAAATTCTGCCTTATCTTTAGAAATGCAGATGTGCAGACAAGGTGATACCACAGTCGTGTTTGTTCCAGCTTATCACCTACTTTTAAAGCATACACTGTCTAGCAGTTCCATATTATAAATAATTCAAGGGAATCCAAGTTTCAAACCCCTTGTGGTTAGAGTTCAAAACAGCCAAGTTCAAAAATAGACTTGCTTTTTCATACTTCTGGATCTTTGCACACTAACACCCCCTTAGCCCCCCCACCCACCTTTTCACAGCTTTGCTGGCAAAACCCAACATGCAGCAATCCCTAGGTGGGCTACATGTATGCAGACAACACTACAGAAGTTCTTGAAGTTGAAATGTGCCCAGCTCAACAAAATGTGAAGAGTTTTCATTGTACTTTCAGCTTTAAAATATTTTACCATTAATTATATGCCCCCTTAAGAGTTTTCCACAGGCATTTCAACATTACGGAACAATCTATCGGTATCGTGACCTGTTTTAAATTTCTACTGACATCTGCTCCACTATGGATATTGCAACAGGAAACACCCAAGCCTACTGAACACTACAGTTCTTTAAAATTACTAGAAGTGTTGCAATAATGCTTGTCATTTTGCATTTGAAGGATGTAGATGAGGCAGAAATGGGGCCAAACGTCCTGTCCAGATCAACTCATCCTTGCAGACACAAAACTGAACAAGTAGAGAGTTATTCTAGTCTTATTAGTGGAAGTTACCAATCACACCATAAAGTCTTTTGCTTTTAAAAGGAAAAAGGAGGTAA
This sequence comes from Chaetura pelagica, assembly GCF_000747805.2. Classification (NCBI taxonomy): domain Eukaryota; kingdom Metazoa; phylum Chordata; class Aves; order Apodiformes; family Apodidae; genus Chaetura; species Chaetura pelagica. Next base: position 827,129 of record NW_009951796.1, on the reverse strand, counting down.
ATGCTCAGTGTGCAGAATTTGGGTAAGCCTGAATTTTAAGATATTATCAATACATTTGATAATCCTTGTTGCCCTTGAATGAACCAGATCTAACAAGATAAGTCTGAATCACCTCCTCAATCATCCCAATACTGGGTTCTTTTCTGCCCTCACATTTCATTTCAAGCTATAAAGAGATCTGAAAAACTCAAATAGAAGAAATAGTTCCATTACATGTAATTCAAATAGTGATAACAAAAGCCTGCTTATTTTGCAGGACTTGGATTATACATTTATCACTTCACTTAGTTTGTATTTCTACTGGCATTCAGTGTGCTACTCAAAACATGTAATTATAAACCAGAACTATAATTTGCAGATGTCCTTACTTAATTGAGCACAATGAAATTAATTGCCCTTCTCCCAAAGAGGACAAAAACTTTGTGTATAGGTCTTTGAGCAACTCCCAGAATGTTAATAATGTTACCAATATAATACAATGTTACTCAAAATGATACCAGAGGTATCATTGATACCCAGAACTTTCCACTTCACACTAATATTTAATCATAAGACTGTCATTGCAATTAAGTAGTCTCATATATTCAACCGTAGTCAGTGTTTCTCCAAAATAAACTAAAATTACAAAAAATATTCAGAACACAGGACTATTTTTAGCAATACTCTAACTCCTTTTACAACAAAAGATGAACTTTGCACTGTTCAGAAACCAAATTAAGTAGTTGAATATGCAAAATCTTCTGATGAGCAGATTCTGGTATCTGAGGCTTTCCTTGAAGTGTACCAGAACCCAGGATTCACCCAGTTGTTTTTTTAAAATAAATATTAAAATGCTGCCCCTCTGGCTCCCATAGTTCAAACCAGCCCATTACATTCATAGAGACTCATCATGGAGTATGATGAAGTTCCCTGAAAATTTGGCATTGGCATGGAGCACCAACACCTTCATTTCAAAGTCACATCTAAACCTGCCAGGGCGCAACGTCCACTGGCACTTGGAGAACCTATCCCTCCATCAAGACTCCTTTCCTCCTGGCTGTTTCAGGCACTTAGCAATTGGCTCAGTTGTGGGTCTGCAAGGTAAAGTGCATGGCTAGCAGTTTCTCCTTGGCTACAGTGGATTGCTTGGAATAGTTCCCTGAGAAATAATAAATAGACTCAAGTGCTCACAGCTTTGCCGCATTGCCCAGTTTTTCTTACATTTCTTGAGTTCCTTATGAAACTGCTGTGCTTCCTAGGTTCCCAGAAGAACCTGGGCCATGGTCATTCCCAAAGAAAGGTGCCATGGTAGTGTCTCCAGTCTTTGTGCACTCTCCCCTTTCTAGCTATGTTACTCAGTCCACCTCAATTTCACCTACATGATCCTAACACCTGACCCTCCAAGAAGTCAAACCTCACATTACAGACCCAAACTGGGGTTTCAGCAACTACATTTGATTTAATATCTCTTTCTGAATCACAAAAGACAAAACAATTTGATCTTCTTTTACACAAGTTATGTTCCAAAGGCTTCTCTATCATCTTAATTAGTGCATCGTACACCCAGTATTTAAGAAAATAAGGACTTAGTCAGATTTTTTGTTAACCATACACAGGTCACGAGATGTTTAATACCCACACCCATGCATGCAAGGAAGGTCAACTGACCTCTACACAACAGTGGGACACAGTGACAAGTACCAATGGGTACCATTTGTGCTTTTGCTCTGGCCCAGGTTAAAAATATGTTGATGACTTGGCTCACAAGGACTACTTTGGCAGTAACTAGGCTTTTGTTTCTACAATGTGTCAATAAGCTTTAGCCTGTAGTGCTGTTCTGAGACAGGAATGCTGACTCTGCACAAGCAGGGATGAGATAACTGGGAAACAAAACTGACTCCCAGCAAGCTGTAAAGCCCACTTTCCAGCTTCCACTGGTAACACTTCCCAGGTAACTCAAGCACAGTCTCGCACACAATTATTCCGTCATTATTCAGTCCTGACAGAATTCCACAACTTCTTTTCTCTATTTTGCCTAAACGACTCGAGAATTAACAAACTCCAGTGGCTTCTGCCTGTCTCACCACCAAGACTCATGCCAGCAGGTGTCTGGTACACTGTCACCCCCCAGGTGTCACCAACTGCTGCTGTCTCTGCTCACAGGCTGCACCAGGACATGGCAGTCTTTGGATCACTTTACTTCTCCTCCTGGACCTAAACTCCCTGGTCTCCAAGCTGCCTAACAAACCACTCTGGCACTTCTCTGGCACACCAGGATCCAGACCCAAGGACCTTCATTCTGCCTATTCATTAAATCAGAGGCTCCAGGACCATGCTAGAAAAATAGATAAGAAGACACCAGAAAACTAGAATCTGCAATGCTACTTGTGATGGTATCCACCTGGGATTTAATCCTGGTGACTCCATTCCCCTCTGTAAGAGAGGAATTACTTCCACACCTCCCAGCCCCACTGCAGAACAGGGCAATGCAGTGCTGCACTGCGTAAGGTCATCCCAGATGCCAGTACCTTTATGCAGACAAAGTGATTCCTTATTCCAAAATCATTTACTGCTTTACACGAGCAGAAGTATCAGGAACTCCTGGCCAGGTTTGCAGCATGCCAGCACAATTCCTCTCTGGAGAAATCATTAGTCATCCCAGCTGAGGACATGCTGACTTAAAGAGCTCTGCCTATTATTTTATCACTTTATACTGCATAAGAAAATGCTCTCAAAAATAGATTTGTGGTGGCAAGAAGGTTATTAAATGGACCTTTTCTTTTTGCCATTTTGCTATAGTGAGCTGAGATTGCAGATGTAGCATTGAAAAGAGGGGGGCACAAGAGTCTTATACAACATTTATTAGTTTTATACTCTGGTTCTCACTCCTTTTTAGCTTGAGCTCTGTTTTTCTGGAAGCAGGTTATGAAAACTGTTGCTTACTGTTAAGCTATAGAAAACCACTGCAGATTAACCTTTCTTTACTCCAGTGACTTGTAGTTTCCAAATAACTTGTTTCCAGCAGCTGTGAACAGCAACATAAATACAGGTAAGAACAAGCTAGTAGGAGAGGAGTCTTGAGCAAGAGATGAGAATTGAACACACTGAGGAATGGGGAGGGGGAGAATCACAGCACAGGACTCCAGTTGGAAACCTCCATTTCCATATAGAAGAATTATTTCAGAAAAATTATTTCCCAAACAATGAGTCTTGAGCAAAAAATAAAATCCCATCACTCCTGATATGTAGGCTCTGTATATGTGAATCTAGCTAATTGCCAGGGAAGCAAACTAATTAGCCAACTGAAAACCAGCAGAGTAGCTAATATGAAAAAAGCTGCCTACGAACCATTGGGTAGTTTCCCCAACACCTTCCATTCTTTTCCCACACACACTCTTTTCCTGCTGTTTCTCAGGACAGAGGAAATCTTAGGGAAATCCACTGCAGAAAGGGTTTTTAGAGCTGTCTAGAACTATTTTTGCAAACAAAGCTAAGGGGAAATAAGTTATTTTGTCCACATCAAAATAATTATAAGATTTCTTTCACTGGGCAAGTCTAAACACCTTACACTTTAGGACTGCAACTGAGATTTTACAAGGAATTTACCCTGGTTTTTAAAATGCACTCTTCACCATCCCATGAAATATAAAGAAATTTGAAGACACATGAAAAAAAACAAACAACAAAAATCAACCAAACCCCAAATCACACACAAAAACATATATTTCAGGTATGTTTCTTACATACTTATTGGTATCAGCAGCTGATTCTCTGAAGGTGCCCTTTATAGCACATACATATAGACTTACATAAGGGGAAGGGATTTTTAATTGAACAAGAAAACACTAAAGAGAGAACAAAAATCACGCTGAAGAATTCAGTTAGCATCTTAGATCATAATTCCTACATCAAAGCAACATACTGCTAGAGAACTTATTGAAGGACTGCGTGAACCCTGTCTGGCTGCTCTGTCTCAGCAGGGGGTGGGAAAGAAGCATCAGCATCCTCATGAGCATCCTCAAGCAGATGGTTCCCAGGCTTAAACAAGACATGTGAGCCTGACATATAGAGGTCTGAGGTTACCTCAAGGTGTGTCAAGCCCAGAAAGGACTGTCAATACTTCAGGTTTATTTGTCTTATACTTGAAAGCCCCACATCTCACCCAACATATGGGGCTAAGCCTATGAAAGGATGCTGATGAAAAGGACCCAGGTTTTAAGCGAATCTCTTCTGTGATCAGGCAAAGCAGTGTGGATTTTCCTGCACATCCAGAGAAGGCAAGGAAGAGACTTTTGAACTTCTGGATAATAGGAAAGGGTGTGCTGCAAATTTGTTTGTGCTAAACTCCACTTTGGGGCTAATTAATTTTCTTGGTATAGAAATAGGAGACTAACAAATTAGCCTTTAAAGCCCGTGGCTTAATTTGAGAATGTCCATTTAGTCTACCAGGGTTAAAAACTTTACAACTAGACTTTGTGTTTATGTCAAGTTACCGATGTCTTATTTCTCCATGGCGTGCAGAGTTTAACCAGAGTTTATTTCACCTTCCTTCTTCTGAAAAAAAAGCACTGAGATGTGGAAGACACCCTAGCAATTGCTTCAGTCGCTATTGTGCCAGCAGCATGCAGCATCTAACAGCTTCTAGCTCTTACTTAGCACTGAGCTGCTGTGCAATCCAGAAATAATATTGACAGTGCTTTGGGAATATGGGAATACCTAAAGGCAATACAGCATCTCTTCTTACAAAATAAATATTCATCAGTTTTAGCATGCTCTTAATTGGTCCAAGCAGAGGTGACTCTTTGGTAGATTCATCACTGATCTGCAAGTGGTTAAGCACATCTCTGGGAAATTCAGTAATGTTGACATTTGGTGCCAGCAATGCAGGCAGAAGTCAGAAGCTATGAATGATCTAAATTTACTGCAAGATATAAAGGGGAGATAAGGCAGTGCTGATAAATCTCAAGGGCTGCCACAAAACCCCAGTCAGGTGTCACAAGCTATAAACTTACTGAGAGGGCGACTCAGAATAATTCTTCCTGGGGTTAGTTGTACTGTCATGAGTCAATTTCTGCTGCAGAATTTCACCTTCCTGCAGACACAGAGGGGCTAAGCAGAGCCCTGTGGGCAGGCATCAGTTGGCTGGCACCTGGGATGAAGTTCTCCAAGTATCGTCTGTGAGGCTGCAGCATCCTCAAACACAGGGTGCTCATCCTGAGAGCACTACAAGGCTAACCACAGGAAAAGGCAAGATGGGAGTACTGCACCCTGTCCTGGGGTCCTCAGAGCAAGAAGGACATGGAGGTGTTGGAGCAAGTCCAGAGGAGGGCCATGAAGATGATCAGAGGGCTGAAGAACCTCTCCTATGAAGACAGGCTGAGACCATTGGGCTTATTCAGCCAGGAAAAGAGAAGGCTCCAGGGAGACCTTATAGCCCCTTCCAGTACCTGAAGGGGCTACAGGAAAGCTGGGGAGGGACTTTTTGCAAGGGCATGAAAGAACAGGACAATGGGAAACAGTTTCAAACTGAAAGACGGTAGATTTGTATTGGACATTAGGAAGAAATTCTTTCTTGTGAGGGTGCTGAGACACTGGAACAGGTTGCCCAGAGAAGCTGTGGCCACCCCATACCTGGAAGTGTTCAAGGGCAGGTTGGATGGGACTTGCAGCAACCTGGTCTCTTGTGAGGTGTCCCTGTCCACAGCAGAGGGGTTAGAATTAATTATATTTAAGGTCCCTTCCAACCCAAACCACTCTATAATTCTATAATTCTCAACCAAAAATGAAGCACTGACTCGGTAACTGTCAAGTTCTGCTACAACCAATTGCCATGCACAAAATAAAATCATTAATTCAGTGCTTTGCAGCAGCTCTCACAGGATAACAGCTATTCCCCTTCACATTCTCTCTGCCTTTTTACACCACATTCTCCCATCCAACTTTATTTTAAAAAAGGAAGAAATTAATTACATCTGAAGTAATTAGAAATTTTAAATCCTTTAATTCACTTCTCTCAGACACACAGCTTTAGAATATATTAAGAAGATGTTAAGTCTAATACTCTCCTCAGAAGCCTAAGAGACTAATTTATTTTGATGGAAAGCACACATGCCTCTGAAAGCAAATATAGCCATTAACCCCTTTAATTCTCCCCCATCACAAGTGATCTATTTTGTTATTTAACTACTGAATCGTTAAAACGTTGAGTAGGAAAGGTTCCAAGAAACTCAGACCTGGGGATGGGAGAGATGCAGACAAGAAGCTTGTCTTGCCCTAATGTGCCCTTACACCCTGGCAGGCAGCAGCAAAGCTCAGCTCAGTGTCTACAGCCCTGCCTGAAAACTCTTCTGCAGCCTGGCTAAACCCTGTCCCAGCAGACCAAATTCTTCCCTGGCATAAACGCTGCTAGAGAGCTTGAATCCAAGGCACTGGGAGGAATTTGGCACAGCATATTAAAAAACATAGGCTTGAAACATTAAATTGACCATGTGACCATGACTTTATCCTAAATTATGTCTGTTTACAGAAATACTAACTTTAAATGTCATTTATGTACTTACCGCTGAAAAAAAGGCACATTGCAATAGGATGCATTTATTTTTTAAATTGGAAGAGCATGAGCTCACTTGACAAAACAAGTAGCAAGTACACAGATAATTTTATACCATGTTGCTGAAGTAAATTGGAATTCAATTCCAGCTCGAGCACCAAATGGCAAGTTAACACACTGCACAAGCTGCATTTTTGATCGTGTCCCAGGAAGACACGCTGGCAATGCACAGTGCAGCCCCAGAAGGAAGGCACTAATAATTTCACACCAGAACCACCCCCTGCACATGCTGGCTGCAGTAGATGGCTTGGCCTCATGGCTACCCACAGACTGTGGTCACAATCTGTGCTCCTAATCTAGGCAGATTAAAAATACATCCCAGTGATTAAGGCAGCATAATAATTTTTCCCTAATACTCTAAGCGCCATCTGACATAACAGCCTGCAGCAGGTAACCTGAAGTTTAGAAGATGAACTATGTAAAAATGTTAAACAATGTATAAATGTGTGTGCAAATATACAAGCTGTAAAACAAACAGCCAGAAAGAAAATACTTTTCGCCAGAAAAACTCCTTTGGAGAATTAACAAGGAAAACAAGGTAATATTCCCATAGCCAAACACTACTTTTCACAATAGGACTCACAGTAAGACACAATGGATCAATCCTCAGTAAATACTTATTTCACAAGTCAGCTACAAAAGGCCTATAATGACTTTTCTCTAGATCTTTAAAATTAATATGGGATTTTTTTTCCCTTTTAAAGCAGTGCAACCCAGACCAAGCAGCCTAAAGGTGATGAAAATGTGAAGGCACAAGAGGACACTCTAGAAGCCTGAAGATTAAGGGCTCATCATGTTGCAGAGCAGTTAACACACTTGAACTTAAGCAGGGGATAATTTCCTCCATATGAGGAATCGAGGTGGACAGAGGACTAATGATTAATAATTATCCTAATCTACTTTCACCATTCCTGCACTGAGGTTTTTAACAGAAGGGGATTTAGCAGCAAAGCAGGATAACGTGAGCCCGCACGCAGGGGGATGACGGCAAAGAGGTTTTCAGCATCCGTGCTCAGGCAGGGTTGTCTCTTTAAAGCTCCAAACCCGTTTCCCCAATCAGTCTTCATCACACTGTTAAGAGATTTGCTGGCATCCATCCTCATGGCAGAGACACACCAGGCTCTGAAGCCATTTGTCAAAACACTGGAGTATGTTTTTAAAATGTTATATCTAATCCACCATCTCCAGTGCTAGCTAGACACTAGGAGGTTACTTTGAACAAGCTGTAAAACTTGAACTGCTTCAAAAGCATTTCAGAAAAAAAGGGGTGATATTCATTCAGGGGAAAAAAAAAAAAAAAAAGCAATATCTTTCTTGGGGGACAAGCTTGGGGAGGTTCCTCCCAACTAATGACCTTAAGGAGCAGGGTGACAGGACACGTGTAGGAAAGGTGGATGTACAGGGTCTATCTCATTTTGGGACTCTGCATCCTTCTCCACCCTGAAGGCAGCATTCACAGAGTGGGATCATGGATACATTACTTGTAGCTTGCATTTCTACATTATGCATTCTACTAAAATTAGATACTTGTAGTAGTTCAACACAACCAGCAGTGCTGCAGCACAGTCATCACCAGAGCCATCGTACTGGCTGCAGCTTGAAACAGTACCTTTGGAAATGTCTGTTTTGTTGGGTTGAGTGGTACAACACTCACCTTGGCAGAGCTTGTGATGCTGTTAAAGATCCAAGCACATCTTCAGAAAACTGTAAAAAAGACCTGTATTGGTATTCAAAGGGAAAAAAATAAAAATGCCCTGAGAGCTAAGTACTTGTGTATGCCATGACTAGCACAATCCCATGACAGATATAGCATCAATCCCCCCAGGAATCCATACACACCAACTGTATAAAAGGTCTGCCAAAAGCCATAAGGGGCTGCTGAAAAATCATTTGTCACAGCTGGTGGCAATAGCTGGGGGAGGGTACTCAAATTAGAAACTCATGTCTGTTAAGAGAAGAAAGGAAAATGACAAGAGTGAACAAATGGCACATTACCAGAAGATTTAAGTAACATTTGAAAATAATCCAAATCCAAATACTTGACTGAAAAAAAAGAGATACATTCTCAAAAAATAAATCCATATGAGAATTATTATTTTGAAGGTTTAGTACTTAAATGTCAGCAATAACATCCTCCCCTTTCCCACAGGACAGCTGTGAACAGGGGTCAGCACACAACCCAGTGACTTCACTTTTGCAACTCCAAGGCAAACCAGATCCATTCATCTCAGTGAAGCAGCAAAGGGGAAACTTTGCTAATAAGTCAGATTACAGCAACAAACCCTTTGTTTTCATATTTTTATTTCCTTGGAAAGATAAAAAAATATTCAGGAAAAACCTACACATAACCTTTTTGATTAATTCTCTACACCCTACTAGCTATTTTTCTACCTACATATAGAAAAGCTCACAGCAAAAACATAATTCCAGATGTGAAGTACAAGAAGCTAAAATATCCAAATATCCCATGTGTATATTGTATTGAAAGACCCCACCAGACCCAAAGCCCTATAAGATACATTACTTGTGTATCTTCTTTCTGTGAGCTATCATTCCTACCAGCTCTCACATCTTGTTATGCAATATTCACAAAAGTTGAGATGCTTTGCAAATTCTTTGGGCTCTGCACAGTCACCTGCCATGAAAACCACCTTGCAAATACCTGGCATGGTTAGTATCTAGGAGGATGTCCATACAGAAATGTGCAAAAGCCAGAAGAAATGCCGAGAAATAAGGGTAACCAAATACTGAAAAGGGTCAGGCCTGCATGTGCTGTTTTTAACATGGCAACTGATTTTTGAGGCAGCATGATGTGATATCATAAACAAACAACTAATGTACTAATTAAAAATATGTGTGGAAATGCATGTCCTGTACCTCTATCATAAAAAGGAAAACAGGCAACAAATGGAAAAGAAGGTGGTCACTCTGTCTGTAAGAGTAGAGAAACCTGAGTGGCAAAATTAAAGCACAGATTTTCAGGGATAAGGACAGAGGACTCTTCAATTAGATTTGTTGGACTTTTTTTTTTCTCTCAGGTTACAGGGAAGAATGGGGTCTACCTTGCTTCCCCTCACATAATCAAATTTTTGGGCATGATGACAGTGAACAAGAGTCCAAAGAAACAAAGGGGTACATTTACAGGGCACGGTTATAGTCAAGAAACAAGCAAGTGTCTGACGACTCGTGGATTGTAAAGATACCAGGTTGAAAGATAAAGTTTCACTGTGAAAACTGTGGTTCAAACTCATACACAGACCACTGAGTAGATCAGGTCCCTGTTAAAACACATGAGAACATGAAGAATTTGCCATGGCCCCTGCTAGGAAAAAAACCTATTGATGATAAAAACTGGATGACAATTTTCCTGTAATGAATGAAATTCACTAAAATATTGTTCTTGCCAAATGCAGATTCTCAACTAAAAGGATGAGGATCCATCAAAATAAGCTTGGTCTAAAAGGTTTTTTAAACAACTGAATTTATTTTATACAAGGGGCTTTGTTATTGTCATGTCCTCGTTGAACTGAAAACATGCCTTCATATAAAAATGTGGCAATTAATATGCAATTCAAAATCTGGTGTGTCAGGAACTTCAGATTAGTTATAATAAATTTGGTTTTCATAAAATAAACCAACTCACTTTAGTCTGCTCACTTTATATCAAAAGATTAGAAAACAAAAAAGGAAGAAAAAAATATGAAAATTCTCTATAATACATTCTTTTTAAGCTAAGTAGTAGAAAAATCTGTGAAAAAATACACAGACAAGAGCAAAGAGGGACTCCAGGTGATTAATCCACCATCACAAACTATATTGGGACCTTTGAAACATTTCTCAAAAAATTCATGAACTTTTACTTATGAAAACTGACTTGTTAGATTGACAAAACTGCATATGCACGCAAAATCTTCATGTGTAAATGGCCTGAGACTTGTAACCCAGACTTAAGTGAGCTGTGACAAAAAAACGAAGTAAAATATACCTGGAACTGCACACAATCTAAACTGAGAATTAAACACTGTGTTCCTGCTTTTCTCAATACCTTTCTATAGTGATACAGCTAATACATGAACCCTCACATAATTTCTCAGATGTGTTCTGTTTACCCCAGATTGCTGACAAGAAATTAAAGCATGGAAAGATTAAGGCCAACAATATAAAAACAAATCAATGCAAAAAATCCAGACAAACACCCACAAATAAATAAAAGGCCACTGGTTATTTGAGGACTCAAACACAGATGCCTAAATACCAATTTTCATTTTTTACCCCTTGAAAGCATAATCTTCTTATTGCAGTTACAATTGTCACATTTTGTACATATTTACGCACTAAATCCAAGCAGATTCCTACCAAAATGTTTGTTTGCCCTTTTTGTTTAATTAAGAGCTGATTTTCCTTTCATGTGTAGGCACCATCGCTGCAGTCACTGAATTCTTGCTGTAGTCACTGAATTCTTGCTACAGTCATTCACAAAGTGGGTCAACAAAATCACGTTTCTCTCTAACACCATATAATTCCTGAAAGGAAAAGCCAGAGATCCATGCTGGACAGGCAGAACACGCTGTACGTACTCAGACCCCAGCACTACACTTCCTATTAACTAGCAAAACTCCTTGCTGAAACTACAAATTCACTTTTAAAAAAAAACAACTGAACAACAAGTCATCGCCAAGTATAAATTGCACTGAAAGGTTTGGTCTTTTGCACCACTTCAGAAAGGCTCCTACAATAAGTTTGCACATAAAGAAAGACTGAGATGTTCAAGACAATGTCTCAAACTTTTAAATTAAACATCCATCTCAGTAATCCTAAGCATCTGCAGTGATTCTCTTGGGGATTTTGCATACTGTGAAATAACACAGAGAAGGTGAAAAGGAAACTCCTGGTTAGTTTCTTCCACTATGGAAAATTAGTAAGTATGTAATCAATAAGCCTGAGGAGGCTGTGCTGAGACCACACATACTGACTTGCAGGACTCTCTGCCACAGAACCTTCTGGGTACTACAAGTGATGTGGGTTTAAAAACAGCTAGAAAAGAAAGAGCCTGTGGGGCAGAAGATAAATCAGTTGGAGCTACTAAATATAGATTATACTCCAAAAGGAAGAGTTAGATCAAGATTACCTATCCAGAGGGAACATTTAGGGGACTCAGAATATCTCCAGGGCAAAGAACACATAGGAAATTCAGAATGTATGCATAGAAATAAATACACCTACCCAAGACAACAGCAGTGAAGACTGAACCATGGGAGCCATCATTTTTCCCCAAGAAAATGTACTCATCCTAAAGCTAACACAAGCAGAGAAAGCTGAGAAAAGCTCACAACACCTTCCATAGACTAAGCTGTATCTAAGTAAACACTTAAACATCTGCCTGATGAGGACATCACCAGGCACTATGGGTTAGACTCAACACACAGAACCAAAAGCCTTCTCCCTGCGTGGTATATTCATGCCGCTCTTTATCTTCTTCAGCCAACGAATTCTCTGGGCTGGACCAACTATAACATCCAGACCATTCAGGAGCAAGGAATAAGCTCAAAAATTTCAGTTTTGGGCCTGTTTCAGTACCATTCATCCTCCACTTTTTTTTTTTTGTTCTGTTTTGTTTTTTAAATCTACAGTGTTGAGTTAATATCTTATTCTATTTAGAGCAGGTGAGAATGAAACCCTGAAACTCTGCTATCTTTTTCCAAGCCTCTCCATTACACACACAGCAGTCTGAAGCGTTAAAAACATCCTTCCTAGGATTTACTCCTTCCTAAAGGCATCTGCTCTCTGCATACAACTATAGCACTTGAGACGGATCTCCCACTAAGACAAGGTCACCTCCTCATTGAGGGCTACTAGATGTGAAGATCTGTCACTTGAACAAATGTCACTGAACCTGAAGACTTCACTCATTCACACAAAAGGGGAAAAAAAAAAGTTACATTTTTGATTTTGTGGGGAGTGACAGATGCCTGTGCCACAAAAAAACTGAATGCACTGTTTAATGGAGTAATCACCTCCAAAAGACTTTACCCAGTACAATAAACTACGTGTTCTTCCTTTTATGATAAGATCCTTTCCTACTATAAAAATCCCTTTTATCAGGGATTGTAAAATGTAAAAGATTTGCATATGTTAGAGTAAGGCAGTATAAAGCATGCAGCAACACCACATTGTGTCTAAGCTTAAATCTTGGTGTTTAGATCTCATTATCTTGGTTTGACCACAAGACTGCAAATCTGTAAAACATCCAGAGTAATTTGTATTAGAATGAAACACCTCTTTGGGCATGTACAGTTTGGGGATATTTATTTTAACTGCTGAATGCTACACTAATCTGCAACTGAATTGATCACTGCACTGAAATAGCTGTTATTTTATGATTGTCTCAAGCAAAACAGAGCCACCCCAAATTATCAGTCTTTATCTAAAACCAAAATCATACAGACTAAAACTGTGAAAACATAGCTTTATAATTTAGTAATTAATACTTTTTAGTTTGTTTCATTAGATCATAAATACATGTTGGGGAGGCTGTTCACTGCAATCCCTGTAAAATACTCCACCAAGGTTTTTGTTCTTCATTACATTGTCTGGATCGATGGGTCTATAATCTGTTTTTTTCAAATACTTGGCTCTTCTCTTTTTATATGACATGTAAGGAAACTTTTTATTCTCTTACTGAAACAATCATTTAAACAGAAGCACAGCCTGAGAAGAAAGATGGGAAGATTTGGCAGAACACAAACTAAAGCTCCCTAGGTAAAGTACCTATGGGATAGTTGAATCAAAGCCAGGTTCTCCCTTAGGAGACATAGCAGAGCTACCAGCAACTTCTCCATCAGCCTGAATCTTCTGGCTGAAAAATGAACTCTCAGTAATATCTGATAATCCAAGTCTCAGTATATTTTACCTACTTTATATGGATCTGGAATGCCTACAAGAAGAATTACATTTGATTCTAAAATAATTTAGCACCTTCCTGTCTCCCAACACCTTCCATCCCTCTCCTCTTTTGCAGATGGGTCTCTCTGGAGGAACAGTGCAGCCATTAGACAACTCCATCACACCTCTTGGTTGCACGACACACCAGATGGATTACAAGCAGAGGAGCTGCAGGGCTGGATATGTTACTGGAAAACTAGTTTACCCAGATGGAAAGTGGGTCACCTGGAGCTGATGGGGGAAACACACCTTGGGAGGGAAAGTATAACTCACTACAAAGCATTTCAGAAGTTGTTTTGCAATTCCAATTAAAACATCTGTATTTTGAAAACATCAGAATACTTAATCCCCACCCCAAACAGGCTCATTAAATCTAAAAGTTATCCAGAGAAAGGGAATAAATTGCAACTCCAAATTTCCCTGGTGCCTGGAAGAAAAAAGCACTGCTGGTATACATTCAGTTGTCCAATATCATTATGAATTCCCCTCAGCTCTACAACTTCACAAACATCCAACATATTTGCTGTGACTTGTGAACGTTACCCCCAGGAGTGCTGGCTGGTTTTACAATGGCTTCCTGGACATCACGGCCAACCCACCCCTTGGGTCCCACTTCCACGAGATGGTGAGAGGTCATCCCTGAGCACCAGGATGTGCAAGGGAACCACTGCTGCCCAGTAGCACTGTAGAGAGGGAGAGCCTGCCAGAGAAGAGCCAGTGATGGGAATAAAAAGATGAGGAATTTTCAGGTGATGGGCACACAAGGGTGATGAATTTGCAAAGAGAAGGGCAAATGGCACCTCTTGCCTGGGGTGAGCAGCCTGGTCACTGCAGAAAGCTGGGGTCAGGAGATCAAAGAAGTAAGGAATAATAGGTTGGAGAAATGGAGCCCTCTACCCAGGCTCCACAGGAGAGCCTGCTCCATGGCAGCATTTTTGGGGGTTGGACTAGATGATCTTTCGAGGTCCCTTCCAACCCCTAAGATTCTAAGATTCTATGATTTTATCCAGAATAAATTCAGTGCCACAACACCAAGAAAATAATTTTAAGCCAAACCAATGACAGCTATCTATCAGCTTACTTCCACTCCAAGCTTCTTTTTCAGATGCTTACAAATGCAAGTGTTGTCTCTTAAGATAAATTTAGCATATTTATTCTTACCTTGTAAATCACTTTTTGAAGCTTTGACATAAAATGATTAGAAGGGAAAAAACTGCTTCATGCTTATCAGTATGTATTTATGTGCAATCACACAGATTTTTTGGTGATAGATTCTCAACATGTGAAAACTAATACAAGTTATTCTTGAGATTACAGCTATATCTTCTGGATGACCAAAAACAGCTAGAAAACTTTCTAATTCCATATTCCATTATTTTAAAGTACTATAATATTTTTTAAAAAAAACATACATAGCTTAACTATGAAAAACATTATGGCAGCTTGGTGTTTAGCAAATAGGGCAGACAGGACAGGAGTAGCTCCTTAAGTTAATGGGCAAAAATTCTGGCCCTCTTCCACTAATCTTTGTTCCACAGTTTACTTTCTCAAACGTGGAAAACAAAAATGTGTTAAATAAACCAAAAAGTTTCTCTGCATCTTTTTTTTACACAAACTGAAGCCAGGCACAGCCCGAGACTTCTGATAGCCATTAGCTGTGTTCACATCTAAATTTCCTTAACTTCCCTGCTCAAGGTAAGGATAGATTGATGAGCTGCATCCAGATGTCCTGCACTGAGGATCAGGCACTAAACCACAGAAATCAAAGACAAAACTCTCACCAAAGCACAGAGTTTTCCTGTTTCTTTCCCCACCGTCCCACCAAGTGTCAGGGCATAGAAGAGCCCCAGAGAGTTCACCTGCCTTTTTGTTGAGAACACTTTCAGTCATTGTGAAGAAATGCAAGACTGTGTTAATCTTATTACCAGGAATCCTGGTAAAACTAAGTTGCTAAAAGCACTTTGCCAAGTACTTTTGCCAACAAATGCTGTTCTGTGTTATGCTTGCTGTCACATTTTGGTATTCAAATGTTCAGCTTTTTCTTAATTTACAAGTTTTGCACTATGTGCATAAAACTCAAACTATTTCTTCCCATATCTCAAACAGGAAACCAGTCTTTCCATCTCCCTATGGCAGATGAAGGCCTCGAGGAGGAAAGCTGGGATTTAAAATTTTGTTGGCTCACAGAATAAAATCTCCAGTACAAGTAGTGAGATGACACAGTTCCCCAGAGGTACCCCAAACAATTAATTGCTGAGATGTTAAAAAGATAGATGCATACTTGTACAAATTCTTACATTTAACAAACACCAGCAGAAAAACAAAGAAGAAAACTGGCTTCAAAAGCTTTGTGTTCAGAAGGACGATGCAACAAAACAGACCACAGTTTGGTCTCCACCATCCAACACATCATGAAGACAGGGAA
>NW_009951796.1:778371-811161 GCF_000747805.2 Chaetura pelagica | reverse complement strand
GAGCACAGTGGTTGCTTCATAATAATCCTTCTCCATCAGAAGTCTGGAGAGAGTTTCAAGTGAATTACAGACCCCGTTAAACCCAGCTCCCCACCTGACTGCTTGAGTAACCACCATAGAGGGCAGGAATAAATTGACAAAGAGCCTGCTGTCATCGGACCTGAGCACGGAGCAGGTGCCCCCAGCTCCCCTGGCACTCCATGGTAGGCAGAAATGGCACAAACCTCTTATTTCTGTGTCTCTTGATGCTCCATGTACATGGCCAAGGATTTGACCCTAAACAAATAAAAAAAAGGGAATGCTGTAGTAAACACTGATAAAAGCCAAAACGCTTTCAAAAAAAAAAAAAAAAAAAAAACCCAACAAAAACCAAAGAGAAATCCCTCCCATAAAAAAAAAATAAATAGATAGCCCCCAAAAAACCGACAACACACCAAGCAACCCACACACAAGAAGAAAAAAAACAAGTGTATTACTAGGAACAAAAACCTGAAATCCAGACAACGAAATCAGGTGAATGAAAATATAACCAAAAGATACACTGACTTTATACAGACTATTCAAGCTGTGAAACTGTCCTTTCTTTTATGCAGTTTTAAAAAATGAATTTTATCTTCCAAGGAACCACAGAGATAGTTATAGCCACTTCCATAGTCCAGTAGACACAATGTTTAATACCCTCAGCAGGACAGCATGGTTTCCAGCTAAGAAAGAGCTTACTAAAGAAGTCAGGACTTCAACTGCAATAAAACTAATTCACCAAATTTTTTCCTGATTTGCCATAGGTAGTTCAGGGAGGGGTTACAGATTTTATTCACTTCTACATCTACTAATAATTCCAAATTCATCTCTACGACATACTGGAAAGACAGATTTCAGTCTGTTGCAGAAAATCTCACCTTGGAACTGATCAGCCTTAGCCAGCTCATCTTTTTTTCCACTCTTGAGATGAGGCTGAAAGGTGGGTATTGCACCAGATGGTACTATGCTTTAAAGGAAAAAAATAATTCCTTTTTTCTTCTGTACCCTTGCCATGGTCTTCCAAAGAAACCAAGAAACACACAAGTTTCCAAAAGGTGTTTAATGATCTGAATTACTTGTAGCTTTTAAAATAAATAGTGACTGGAACATTACTCCTCAGGTCACTGATCAGAGTCAATGGAAAACAAGCATGGAAAGATAATACTGTAGGTCAGCCAATACTAAAATTGTAAGTGTAAGGAAGAAGGGGTTGGGGGAACAAGCACAAAGAGTCTCGCCAACCTCCTGCAGAAAACAACTTTTAAAAATGTATTTAGATGCCCTCTTGGGTAGAAACTGCTAAGTATTGCTGCACTGAGAGAGCCAGGAGATCGATTGATGAGGTCATTGGCTACCCGAGAACTCCTGGCAGCAACCAAGGCTGAGGTTCCTGGCAGGACAACTCAGAACCTACCAGAAGCTGCAGAAGTTGGATTCATCAGATCTTCACACAAATGTCCAAGTAGGAAAAACAAACAAACCAACAAAGATAAATAGAAAAACCCCACAATAAAAAAGCCACCCTGCGGGTGTGACTAACTACATTAAACTACATTTTAACAGCCAGAGCCACAGGACATTTTAGTTATATTTTCTAAGACCACTTTGAACAGCAATATCTCTTTCCTAAAAATGCAGTCCAACTCTTCCATAGAGCTCTCCACCACAGCATCACAAGCCACTACACAGTCAATATCCACCCCTGAGGTTAAGAGATCGGCAATAGAAGGGGACTTGTGAGAGGATAAGACTTGCTTAATACCAAACAATACTACATCAAAAGGATGCAAAACAAAGACATGTGGGAAGTTATCAGAAGTTTAAAGATTTGGGGGGGCACAATAATACACTTACTTCCATAATGGAGTACAGTGGTCCTCTTAATTTGCTAGTCTTAAGATTGATAGCCTTGTCTGGAAATTTTTTACTCCAACTCTTCCCACAATGGAAATGTTCAAACCTCCTCAATGCAGTTAAGTGATTAAGAGAAAAACCAAGTCTTCTTGCAAAACCCCTACATTTTTGTTACTAATGCACCTGTGCCACAGATGTTGTCTACTTTGCCAAAAAAAGCAAACAAATTGATATAGAGAAATAGAGCATTTCCCTGCTTACTGAGAATAAGAGGAAAAAAAATCCTCCTGGGCATGAACAAAACCAAGCACTGCAACTGGGAAGGTATTATTGGTAGATATTCAGCATATGTGGCATTGACTGGCTAAGCAGGATGGACAAGACCAAATAATATCCACATAGAATTGTTTGGGTTAGAAGGGACCTTACAGACCACGTAGCTCCCACCCCTGTGCCATGGGCAGGGACACCTCCCACCAGCCCAGGCTGCTCCAAGCCCCATCCAACCTGGCCTAGTCTTAAGATTGATAGCCTTGTCTGGAAATTTTTTACTCCAACTCTTCCCACAATGGAAATGTTCAAACCTCCTCAATGCAGTTAAGCGATTAAGAGAAAAACCAAGTCTTCTTGCAAAACCCCTACATTTTTGTTACTAATGCACCTGTGCCACAGATGTTGTCTACTTTGCCAAAAAAAGCAAACAAATTGATATAGAGAAATAGAGCATTTCCCTGCTTACTGAGAATAAGAGGAAAAAAAATCCTCCTGGGCATGAACAAAACCAAGCACTGCAACTGGGAAGGTATTATTGGTAGATATTCAGCATATGTGGCATTGACTGGCTAAGCAGGATGGACAAGACCAAATAATATCCACATAGAATTGTTTGGGTTAGAAGGGACCTTACAGACCACGTAGCTCCCACCCCTGTGCCATGGGCAGGGACACCTCCCACCAGCCCAGGCTGCTCCAAGCCCCATCCAACCTGGCCTTGAACACTTCCACGGATGGGGCAGCCACAACTTACCTGGGCAATGTGTCCTCCTCCTCCCCACAGCATCAGCCACATGGAGCCCATGTCAGCGAGCAACCCTGGCAGCAGGGGCAGGAGCAACAGATTCCAACTCAAGCACAGAAAGTTCCACCTCAACATGAGGAGAAACTTCTCGACTGTGAGGGTGACAGATCCCTGAAACAGGCTCCCCCGAGACTGTGGAGTTTCTTTCTCTGGAGACTTTCAAGACCTGTCTGGATGCCTTTCTGAGTGAAGTGGGAGCAGATCTCCTGCCTGCTGCCCACCTTTCCCACCTGCCCCGCTGCCACCCTGGGCCCCGCTCCCGAGGACAAGGCCTCCTCGGCCTGTGCTGCCCGTCGGCCGCGGTCACTGGAATTTTAGGCCTTCAGACCTCAAAAAACAAATAATCACCTCATAATAAAAGCTCTATTTTGTGGCACAAAATGGCAATTGTTAGATGAGCTACCACACTCTAAAATAATTTTAATATTACAAGTTTAGCTCCTTCTAACTGCCTTTGTAGATAGTATCCTAGTAAAATATTTTTTGCAATGAAGTAATTTACCAGGAGCCAAATTGCTTTGCTCCTATTAGAGTTTCTCCTCTACTTTATTTTTGCTTGACAATGTATTTTAAAGGCAGTAAAGTAGAAAGCAGTAAAAGAAGCAATAATGAAGGGAGAGACACACCAAGTGATCCTTAATGGATTGTCAGCTCATGAAGGCGATTCGCAAGCTGCAGCAAAACGAGCTCTGTGCACAAAAGAAATCGATACTCGAAGCATCCTTCCTGCTACCCTGCAATTCATCAGCTCAGCAGAAGCCTGTCACGCCTCAGAGGCCTCAGAAAGCTCCCTGCTCTCAGCAGCCACGTTTACCCTCTGCGGGTGTCACCGCAGCTGAACGGGATCCACGCGCAGCTCGCCCGCTGCTGACCCGCGCACGGCCTGAACAAGTAAATATACCATAACATTTATTATTTAACTAGTCTAGGCACATATTCAAACTGCCTGAAGTTTGCTTTATACAATGCGTTTTGCAGACAGCCAGTACCATAGCCATGTCCTGGAAATGCTGTCTTTAAAATAAACAAATACAAATTAACAAGGAATGTTAATGTGTTTCATTTAATGTGTTAATGTGTTTCATCACAAAATATCCCAGACACTTTTCAAACATGAAAATGTGGGCACTACTGACAGGGTTCGCCCTTGAAGACCTGCTCAGTTCCCTGAAAACGTAATAATTACTGTTTTCTCTGGAAAAAAAAGAAAAAAAAAATAAATATATATATTTAAAAAATAATTAAAGGAAATCACTCAAAACCACAGTCATGTCATACTTCCCAATAACAGCTACAAAAATCCCTAGCTGAAAGCTCCAGTCTTTTTTAAATATCCATTATAAACAGTGTAAAGGAAACACATTTTTTACTGTTCATTGTCAGTGGAACACAGGAAATTCCAGAAAATATAAAAAATACTCAATTTGTTTTCAGAAAAAAAAAACAACTTTTTTTTCTCCTTTTTATTAGCAATAAGGGCAATAAATCCATGAAACAGAACTGAGGAGTATCAGTGAAGCTACATGTTTCAACGAATTTCCTCTGAACAAACAGACATCTTCAAAAGCAGAGCAGTTTTTCTCCTGATACTTAGCCTCTCTCTCCCAAAAAAGGAGAAGATTTGATTCAGAAGTCTTAGGAAACTGCTATAACCAAGTAAATAGGCAAAGAAAAAAATTAAAATCTTGGGAGGATGCTGCCTACTGGCCTGGTAAAGTTGGCCATTTCTTTTTCTAGAAGATGTCCCACTATTTGCAATGGAAACACTCAGTAAAATATGAGTTCATGTAGATAAAGGACTAAAAGCCAGGTCTAATCATCCAACATTTCTCACATACAAACAAGTCCACCACAAAATTTTCTGTTGAGCATCATATCTTCCCATCAGGAAGGCCACAGAAATTAAACAGGTTGTGAGAAGGAACAGGATAGCACGAGGAAAAGAAAAGGCACATGAAAGATCCTGCCTCCTAAAATCAGGAGAAGTGCTGGGATAAACATTGTGAATGTGGTAGCGAGATGTTTTTTACTTAAGTCTCCTGTAAAAATAGAGCAAACTGACCTCTTTTCCTAGATTATCAACATTTAGTATCACTTCACTATGCACAGAATCATGGAGGGCTTGATTGGCAACGTGGTCAAGCCTGACACTCATGACCCTAATAGTGGAGAGGCAAAAAAACTAGACTGACTAGCATCATAAAGGTGCTAGTATCTGCTGAGCTCTGAAAACACCTGGAGAGCCCCAGACAGAACCACCAACCTTGTTAAAAGAAAGAAAAAATACATACATACACACACACATATATATATATTCACATTTCATTTTGAAAAGAGACAGTGAAGATGCTCTGACAAAATCATCCAAAAAAGAAAGTAACTTCACAGAGAAGCTTGCTGGAGCTCTGGATTTATTTCAAAGACACTTAGCTTAAGAGTAATGCAACAAGCAGAAGGACATTTAATAAGCATATTGTTTTATTGATTTAAATACTAGTCTTAGATTTGGTCTTAGAAACAGCTGGACTTGGAAATACCCCCAGTATTTGAAATACCTCCAGGATCCTCCAGTTTCAACACACAGGGAGGGGGTGTTCATCAGGAGCTGAGCAGAAAGGTTCAGCCAGAGTTCTGTAAACTCATTTCATGGAGGATGTGTCCATTATTTGACACTTCCCACCTACTGCTGTCCAATCTCTACACAATGAAAACAATTAATTGGGAGATTAGGGAAACAAAGACTTTCCCTTCATGAGTCAGTAGTTTTAAAAATAACATTAAACCATCCATGCAGCTCTTCATTCTTTCCTCACTAATCTCTACTATTCCCTCCTATAAATCACCTGATCCTGAAAATACACACTAATTTCAGACCCTTCACAGACAAGCCCATTCCCAATATTTAAAACTCCAAAGAAGAAAAATTATTGAGGACACATGCTATTTCTACACCTTGTTTGAAGACAGTCAAAAGGCCTCAAGAGTTCAGGTACATGTGCCTAAACTACACAGCTGAATGTTAAACGTGGAGCAGGAAACCTGCACATATTTAGTCAGCACATAAGTAAAATGAGAGACACACATACACACACATCTGTATAGGTTTCATGTACATACAAGCACACACACAGTAGGTAGAGATGAGCCATAATCAATGGCCAGTGTATGTAGCCACCAGAGTGAAAAAAATCAAAATTAAATTCTCTCCATAATTTCTTCAGGAGAAAAAAAACCCCAAAACCAGAAATTAATAAGTCATCCCTCCTTATTACAAGCTTTTAATCAGTCACCTACAGGATAATATTTAAAGACTTTTTAATAGACAGAACTAGCAGCCTCACCTACTAGTAGCCTATTATACTACAGACTGTAAGACAAAACACTAACCCTACTAAAGATAATATATTTTCAAATTCCTTCAATATAAACATCATTACATCTTCAGCAGAAAGCCTGATAAATGTACTCTACATTCTCAGTATTTTGAGACCAAAACCAATTTAACATGCCAGTCTAATATACAGGTTTTCTCAGACAGATATACAAGCTCCCAGTTCAAAAGAACTTAAATTTTGAAAAAAAAATCCAAGATTTATGACAAACAAATTGGGCCTCTTATCAATGCATGAATAGTAATTAGTTTATCCATGTTATTACCATTTTTGCATGTTTGGACTCCATTTTTATCAATAACATTCTAGCCAGATGCTTCAGTACTATCAGGTCAGGTTTTTTACTGGCTCCTTGCCACGTACACAACATGCATGGATAAAAACCAAGACTTTACAGGTGTAAGTAGCAAATTGTCTCTCTTCCTAACACGGTGGGCCTGGAGCAGAATTCACCATTTCAGGTTGATGACATACACTGCTATGCACGTTGTAAGAATGTTCATGAGTACCAAAACCAGGACCCCTGACACCAGGTGTTGTGTTGCCTTTCTGAAATGGGAAAAAGAGGAGTTATTTCCCCCTGGTTATCAGTAGAATCAATAGGACTCTAACCACCACCAAAACCCTGGCATTCCTTCTTTAGAGCCTTTGAGAATACTTAACTTTACACATGAATTTTAAGGTTCACATTCATTTTCACTCTGATTTATTTCCTTCCACTGCACAACCAAATCCATCAGCTGAAAAACCAGGGATAATCGTGAAGTTTCTAAAAGGAATTATCACAATAATCACCTTTATGGGATCTGTCACATTCAATTTTCAATTAGCTCATTAGATCTACAGATGATAACGATTACTTTAAAATATAAGGACCCAATACCAAATCAATCATTGGGGCAATAATGAACTCTTAAATTCACATGTAAATCCCAGGCAGCAGCTCACAAGCCTGAGTTTGCATGTTTAAACCAGAAAGCACATGTTGCAAAATACTTCACCTAAGCCTTTTACTTTTCTCATGCAAATATTTAAGGCATTTAAATATATTACTAAAGTCTCTCTTGTATGAATGTACCTACTACACTGTAAGAAATTGTAATTTGCTGTTGGGGAACAAAGTCTCCATTACTCTGCTCCAAAAAAACATCAGCATAACTAGTTCATCTCAAATAAACACTTTGTCAGTTAGGCCAGGTGAATGCTAACACTGTTTAATAAATAATAATCACAATACTCCCACTAATACCCTTGCCCTTCCTCCATGGGGTTTGGGACCTGGTGAAGAGCAGAAGGAATGGAAGGAGCCTTCTGGAGAGCTCTGGAGCCTGGAGTGCATTAACCATCTAGCTGGTTCTTACCACATTTGCTCTAACAGTCAATGGCACTAGAGCCCACAGCTGTCACCAAGAGAATGATTTTGCATTCATGAAAGCAATATGCTTCTTGGGGGTGGTGGTGTCAAAATAAATGTAACCTGTGATGCCTGTAACCCCTTCTAAACACAGGTCGCAATGAGAAAAATGTCTTTTTCTACATCAAAAACCCAAAGAGCAGGGAAAAGAGCACATACAACCGAGCTTGTCTCTCAAGTAACCACAAAGGCAACCAAAATCAATCGCTGCTTTCCTTGAGGACACCAACTACCAAGCACCCGTGACATGAGACTGGAGCTCAGACAACCTGTGCTTGCTAACTGCTGCCCCGGTGTGGATTATGTTTTAACAAGTATAAATATCTGGATTATACAGAGAAAATTATCCCACTTCATACTTTTCTCATGTTCCTTCATTCTTTTGGGTTTTCCTTTAAATTTCTACAATAGGGAACAGTGTACTTATTGAAGACTGTTACTTGTAAGATTTCCTGTGTGGGAAAAGAAGAGCCATCCACATGTAAATTTCATTTATTTCCCAATTCAACTATTCATTCATTTTACCTGAGGTTTGTCAAGCCAGATACCCAGCCAGCTTTACATCCCCTTGCCTCCCCTCCACCCCCAACTCCTCAAATCAACTATTTGTGAAAAGCCAACTTGCACAACAGAAGAAAAAAGAAAGTTCAGGAGAACAAACAAACACTGGAGAGGAAAAGAAAAGGTGGGTCTAAGGTGAAGTCCTAAACACCTTCATCAGTCACAGAGCTGGAGCAATATGTGACACCTGTAAGGACACTTGAGCCACTGACAAAACAGGAACAAAATGCCCCCCGCTGAACAGCATCCTATTGGTTTCTACATGTTGGCTTCCACTTTAAATGTAAAACTAAATGGAATTCACTAAATTTTAAATAAGAAACTAAATCAAATACACTAAACTACTATAGAACAATCAGTCAAGGCTGCTCAAAACTGTAGTGCCAACGACAACAAAAATGAAGTACAGTGAAACTTAAAATCCTTGGGACTTAAAGAGTGAGCCCACTGTTGCATTAACGTCAGCTGTCAGGGCTGTTCTCAGGTCTGGTTCTGCTCTGTCTAAACCTACAACCAGACATCTACCTTTCTTATCCCTTAAGGAGCTGTAACAATACTTAATCCTTAGCTAAGTCATGGCCAGCTCTTTGTAGGCATCTCCACACTCTCCTCTATGTAAAATAATTGGTGTGGCCAACTCTTAGCCTTTTCAATTCCCCTTTTCAACAGCTCTAAAAGAATAATGTGTCCCTTTCCCATTCCAATGGAACAATAAAAATTACCCCAAGAAAACACAAACAGATGTAGGTTTTCTTTTAAATCCCCAACTTGCTGATCAGAGTTATATAGTCAATTCATTTTCACCTACCCTATCTTATCTCAGTAGCTAACACTGTAATTATTTTTCAATACACTTGTCTCTAATCCAATAGTTTCACTGTACTCAAAAGTTTGTAAGAATTCATTAAGTCTGCAGAAGTTATTCAAATTGACAGTATATAAGATATGGATATATATTTTTAAAAGTGTAATTTATGGTTCTCATCTTGAATACAAAAAACCTTCCCACCTGCCAGAAAAACCCCACATCTCTTAGTATCACATTGGATAGCTGGCCAGAAAGAAGATAAACTATAGTTCATGAGGACAAGAGCCCTCCAGGACAGAGCTTACCCTATTTGCAACCTTCCTCTGCTCCTCAGAAAATAACCCTCTGCTTTATTCCCTTCCATACTCTGTAAACCAAGATTGGCAGCAGAGATCCCACCCAAAGGTCACATTCCTGTGTGGTTATGGATGCTGAACCTGTATGTTACCAGATAAGCTGGAGGGTAAAGTCAGACACCAGCTGCTCTATATTTAACCAAAGTTGACTAATATCTGCCTTGTCCATCATCCATTCCAGTGTTCATCCCTGCCATGCTCCAAAGCAACTGCATTCAAATTGACACATCAACACTCAAATAAAAAGTCTATATATGCAGTTCAGCCAGATTCTCTACAGCTATACACATCTTGACACAAGGTCCACCATGTCTTTGTGTTAATTACTGAGTCAGAAGACAGAAATGTACACCACCAGCATCTCTTTTAAAGCTGTGTTACAGATGGAGTGGAACTACGCTCACATAACAAGTTTCCTGCAATACTTAAACTTGAGAAACAGACTTCTAACATGACCTACTTCCAGGCTGATTTCTTTGTAAACTCTCAATAAGGTACCATAAATGTCAAATATTCACTACTATCTTAACAATAATTTATGACTATACTCTTCCATCCTTAGTACAACTCCACAAAGTCATTGTGATTTTATCAGTATTTCTCATATTATGCTAATTCCCAAGAGAATCTATGATGCAAAAACAAATTTCTGAATAGGAGTACAGTGATTACCTTCTTGACTAAATTAGAGGGCCTGGAAAAGCTCTAGATAAAATAATCTACTCTTCGTATAATTACTGAGGGATTTGGGGAAGGAGAGAGGAAAAAAAAACACCAAGTCCTGGAATTTTTAAGTAAGTTATATAAATGATACACATGTTAAACTCCCTAAGTAGATTTTTAATTAAAAGCACACACCAATCAAAGCAGAGGGAAAAACAAAACCAAACAACCAAGACCATGAGAACAATATGTGAACAGCAGAACTGGCCAAGCCAAGAGAAAGGCCCAGGAAGAAGGGGAGAGAAGGGCTCACACCCAGAAAAGCCTCCCTGAATTCAAAGCAAAAGAGGAGAATTCTGCACTTTCCCAATTGAACAAGAGGAGAATTAAGAAACTGCTGAGCTCCCATGCTTGTCATTACATTTTAATATTTTATACCATGCAATGGACCTTTGGTTTTGGAGGGTTTGGGCTGTTTGGGGGGCTTCTGACCTTTAAAAAAAATACTTTTTATTACACCACTCTTATTATTTGACAGCTAAAAACCACTAAGACTACAGATGTCAGCACCTGGGCTGAAGATATGTCAAAATTCTGGGACCAAATTGGTAGCAAACGAGAACATTTTCCCTTGCAACTCTAACAAAGACTGAAAGCACAGATGGGAAATACAGTAATAATGATTTTGATACAGCTTTTCAGCTTCTAAAGCCTCATGGAAAATGACAAGTTTCTCCTTCACCTTGGGTTTTCATACAGAAGTCTCTGCTAATGTACTCCTTTCCTCCTCCATGAGGCTACAAAGACACAGTTATTAGCAGGACCTGAAGGAGCAGGAAGAATCTCCATTTCCTTTGTCACACACTCCCTGCACCCAAGCTCCAGGTACTGTGCTGCAGAGCAGGTACCCAGAGCTGCTGGATCAGGTCCTGGGAATTCCCGCTGGCTCAACTCCTGGTATTGAAAAGATACTGAAAATTTTTAAGAGGGGAAGATGCAGAGAAGACTAAGCTAGGGTCCTGTGCCCTTCATGTATCTGTATGCCCTAATGAGAACGTGTATTGAAGAAGATTAGAGTCCAGTCAATCGGTAAAAAAAGATGAATATTCATCATTATCTACAAGTATTTTGTAAAAAGTCCTCAAAAAATACTTGCAATTTTGAAATGAAATAGAGGGGAGCAGGAGAGAAGGGGGGGAGCAAGGAAGATTATTAATTATACTTTTTTTTTTTCCAAAGTAAGATCATTAAAAAATTAAAAAGCAACGACCTTCATTAATTTTCCTCTAATTATCTCTTCTATTAATGTTTGGGTTATTTTCCAAGCTGATTATCAAACAGATGCACTCAGGATACAGTCCAAAGTTACTTCATTTCAATCACAGGACTTTTTAGCTGAATAGCAAGACACTGCAACACAAGAGTACAGAAAGTGCCTGACTTTTAACAAGCTGCTTTTAGGCAAAGAAAATTACATCAGCTCAAGGTTTCTCCATTGTCAGGCAAGAAGGATGCTGCCTGGGAGTCACCTGGTTGAGGCTGATGCCTGCCAGGACACAGCTCATGGCTATTTCCAGGCTTTGGCTTCTCCCTCCTCTCCCCAGCTGTGCTGAACTGCTCTGGTCCTTATGCTCTCCTTGAGTCAAAGCCAACTCATCTTGCTGGAATGTACCTGGCAAAAGTGAGCCCAGTCACGAGTCTTTTTCTATCAAAATCTAAAACTTGAAACAGAGAAGGGGGGGAGGAAAATACCCAGGGTTTCAGAACACTTGTACCAAGTGGAAGAAAATGGGAGAGGTCACAGTTGCACTAAAATGTTTTGAAATCATAGAATCATAGAATCCTAGGGGTTGGAAGGGACCTCGAAAGATCATCTAGTCCAACCCCCCCTGCCAGAGCAGGGTCACCTAGAGTACATCACACAGGAACGCATCCAGGTGGGTTTTCAATGTCTCCAGTGAGGGAGACTCCACAACCTCCCTGGGCAGCCTCTTCCAGGGCTCTGTCACTCCTACAGTAAAAACATTTGTTCATATATTCACCTTGAACCTCCTATGCTCCAATTTGCACCCACAATATACTGTATTTCCCACAGCTTTGCACTTCAAATGTCCATTTATATCCCACACAGTATTTACTGATACCAAAAAGAATTAAGAAATCTTTGTTTTCTTCTGGTTTTTAAAAAATGAGCAAGACCTGCAATTACAGCTCAAATGACATTGACAAAACTCAGCATTTTCCCTCCCCCTTATCTTCATTATTTGTTTGGAAATGACTGGTTTTAGCTACACCACTATTCATCTTCAAGTTCAGATTTAAGTTTGTATGCTTTTGTTTTACTATACCCACCTGTTTGAAAATCAGCTTTATCATGCTTCTTTACAACAGAGAAAAGCAAAATCATTTCTTTTTCCCTAACTTGAACAGATAAATTTATTGAGCCAATGAACAACTGTAAATGTTGGAGATAAAATAAGGAAGGTATTTGGTAGGGATGTGAAGAAGATCATTAGGCACCCATATATTTTACTCAGGTTTTATTGAGCAAAGTGCTCAATAAAATTGCTCAAGATGCCAGATGAACAGAAGGATCCAGTGCAGGCAGGTACCAGTCACCCCAGTTAGGACTATTATTACATCCAGTTGTTCAGGTGAGCTGTCAGCTCAGGTTATACATCAGTAACAACAGCACCAACCCAACCACCTTGCAATTTAATATGCACACAAGTGAAAATACAAGTGACCTGCCTGCTATCTCATTCTACAGGAAAAGGGTATCATTGAAACTCTGTGCAAAACACTACTATACCCAAAACCCACTTGGCCACTCAGGGTTTTTCTGACTCTACAGACATATGAGTCTTTCTTAATTTGATAAATATAAAGCTCTATATAATACAATACATGCAAAGATTAATATTATAACACTTATTGTAGCCTTGGCTACACATTGCAGCATTCTAGGGCAACAGCCAGCAATAACATCCTGAAAGTTCATGTAGTACACATTTAATCACCTATGGCAAATACTTGTGCATATTTTACATAATCAGGAAAAAAAATCTCATCCAACAGTCAACACTATTACAAAGCAGCTCCAACATTAAACTCACCAGACATTTTGCCATCAGCTTTGATGAGAAACCTTTGGCATTCAGGTGACCAAAGTGAGAAGGAGACTCTCAGAAAGAACATATACCAGAGAAGAAACACTCGCTGCTGTGGCAGAGTGAGGAGCTCTGCAGACAAGAGAAGCCTTGGCCATGCCCCACTGCAGGAGTGCCATGTAACCAGCACAAGACAGAGCATGAGCAAACCTTTCCAACACCCCAACCTGCCAACCAGAGACACAGAGCAGAACTCTCTCCACAGTTAGTTTTTTTCTTTATGTTTAAGCTAAATCAGTTTTTCCTCATGCTCTTTCAGATGTCTGGATCTAAGTGAGGTGATCTGGGAAGACTGAACAGAAGCACAAAGTTGTTTTGATGCAGCTGGAACAATTGCTAAAGTCAGGCAAGACGGCAGCTCTGCTGCACTGGTGCCAAGCTACTCTTCTGCATGTAAAACACAGCACAGGATTTGACTTAATTACTAAAGTTCTACAACAAATTCATAGAATTATAAAATGGTTATGGTTGGAAGAGACCTTAGAGATCATCTAGTTCCACCCCCCCTACTATGCACACAGACGCCTCACACTAGACCAGGCTGCACAAGGCCCCATCCAACCTGACCTTGAACACCTCCAGGGATAGAGCCCCCACATCACCTCTGGGCAGCCTGTTCCAGTGTCTCACCACCCTTATACTGAAGAATTTCTGCCTGATCTCTAACCTAAATCTCTCTTCTTTCAGTTTAAAACCATTATCCCTTGTCCTATCACTACACTGCCTAGTGTCAGATTATAAGGTTTTAGCCATCTTTAAATAAATTTACAATTAATGTGACTTGTTTTCCTGTTTCCCAAATTGAAACAGATTAGCAATTAAATTTACACTGTGTGGGAATCACAAGTTTTTGTTTGTGATCTGAGTTGAATAAAGTGTAATAGAAAGAATAAACTACTGAAAGACAAAGTCATTGAGAGAAAAAAACAGGGCAAAACAACCCAAATGTAGTTCCTCCTACTGATGCTATTACTCTTAACAGGCCCAGAAAGACCAGGCATTGATTCTGCCTTCAAACTCTCAGGAAGAGCTTGAACATTTCTTGCAAGCTTCATTCTTGGCTGCTCACTGAAGTGACAGCGCCACTGATTTTAATGATGAGCAGATCAATTAATTTCAAAGGACAATTAATTTCAAGAGGATAGATCTGTAGATTGATGCAGTTAGTGTAAATAAACATGTGCCACAAGAAGATCAGGGCCTTGATTTCCAATTAGATTTGTTCTGATTCCCTAGCCCCAAAGCATGTGCTTCAAAGTTGTCTGTCCAAAGACCAGCCATCGGTTTGGATCCCTACTGACAGCTTAACATACTTTTTGGTTGATTCACAGAGAGTGGTTTCATGTTCCCCAAAAGCAATCTAGTTCCCCTGTCCCAGCACCCGTGTGCAAATTACACCAACTGGTAAAGGGGACAAGGAGATTGACTTGAAAACTACAGCGTCTCTTTGAAATGAATTACAATGCAGGCACTGGCAAAAGTGATTTTACAGAAGCTAAGCCACCTTAGTGCAGCTCCTATGGTTCCAAGAGGCAAGCCCAACTTCTCACAAGGCAGTCAGCTGCCCTCATTCCTGCCTGTAACCATCAGCAAAGGACAGAAATTCAAAATAGCTTAGCCTAAGAGGAAAGAAAGCTAAGCTGAATCGATTTACTCATTGTTCCTCGGGCTAAAAGCCTGCTCAGATAACACAGGGTAATATTCTAAGCCAGGTTAATGCAATCATTCCTACATCCCCACTATTGACTGAAACATTCTCCAATTATTGCTATAGGAGGCATAAGCAGCTCTCTTCTCATGCCCATTAATTGGCATGGATCAGGGAAGGCCATGGGGAGATTGGCAGAAATATAAGAGATCTTCAAGCTACTCAACCGGTCAGATATAGATCAAGTATCCAAAGGCACGTATGTATTAAACACTAATATCACAATAAGCAGGATTCACTCACCACTGCCCAGTTAAAGCAGACCATACAAGACATCTCAGTTACAGTGCATTTTACAAGTGGAAAAGCAAGACATGACCCTATTTTAAAAGCTGTCACTTACTGACAACTTGTAATATTTTGTTACAAACCCTGAAAATGAGCGAGATGGACACTTGCTTCAGGAAGAATGAGATGGGAATGACTGGTACATGTCTTGGTCTCAACACATAAGACTTAACAAGTCTGACAATAAAAAAATGCTTCCAAGACCAACAACAGAAGCTTGACAGTCAGGAAATCTAGTGTATGTACGAATTTACCATGGCATTAATTTAATTTACCTCTGAAATGCAGACAACATCAAAGGAAACAAACAAAAAAAATCTATCACATACATTAGGATACTAAATATAACTGAAAAACTAACATTAATATACCTTAAGCAAGCAAAACACACCAACTAAGCAGGAATCCTTCAAAAAACCCCACACTTTTTGTTTATGGGAAGAGACTCAGCAGTGTCATGTTTAAGTACCAGAAAGGCTCCTGGTTCCTGCCTGCCTTGGGATTTGAACGTATTCAACTCTTACTCTAACATGCTTAATGCAGTGAAGCCAACTCTCTTCTGGTGTCTGGCACTAACATATTTCAGCACAAGCATTTCCAGGTGGTAAGTGGCTGCACATATAAAATAACCACGAGCTGTTTTACCTGTCAGTTGAGCAATTTTAACATTCAAAGACAGTAACATCACTGCACAAGAACCTCAGGGCCTTCCCCTGAAAGATGCTGGTCTTTAAATACTTTTTAAAGTTGCTTTTTCAAGCTTTGAGCAGCACTAAATATTTTTAAAGATGTTACGCCTTCACTGAATGTCTCATTAAGCAGCTTTTCTGAACAAAATAGCTGCTATCTGGCCATTTAGCTTTTCTACATGCTCTGAGCATCAGGTTGATAAATGAGAAGTCCAGGTATGTTACCCCCTAGAGCTGACCTTCTTCTGTGTGCACACATAGCCCAGCAAGCACAGGGCCTGCACAGGTAGCACTGAACTAACTTACCTATGTTGATTAGAGTGTTTGATTATTTTTTGTCATTTGGAGAGGATGTTCTTGTGGGAGACAAGCTGGAGAAAGCAGAAGAGAAGCTGTCCAAGAGAGTTTCAGTGAGGTTTGATAGGAGCACTCACAAGTTTCACAGTCTTGCTTTAAACATTCCTCTGTGCCTTTCAGAAAACACAAAGTTGGAGCCATATTTGTTTATTAATATCTTGACTCCACGTTGCTCACAAGTACAACAGAAGGAGCAATACCCAGTGTAGCTTGTTACATACCTGAGCAAGGCTACATGCTGCCACAGGTCCTTATGATCTGCTCAAGAAATGGCCAGAGAGTCACAGACTTCTCTGGGAAGTCCATCTTTCTGCCAGTAGGAACACTGCCCTCTACCAGCTGAACCCACCTCAGCATTTCCAGCCACACTGATGAAGCAATCCATAAGCTTTGTTATCAGGAAAGTCCTTCTCTGCTTCCTCACCTCTTCCCCACTTCTTTAAAATCACTTTTTCATTACTTCTATACCTCTTTTTGTTATGAACAACAGCTCAGGTCTTTACCTCGCAGACCTGAAGGCAGATTCACGTCAGATGAAGTATTTCCCATCGTGATGAAGGACATTTAGAAACAACAGACTTCCGTGCTGCCATTGTGCCCTTGTCCAAGAAAGCCAAAAAACACCAATGTGCAAGACATCTCTAACTTTTCACGTGATCACCCCCTGCTTAATCAACTCTGCTTGGATGCAGCCTTCAGCATTATGTTATAAAGGGGATGGCAACTCTCAAAATACATTTTATTCAAGTATACTTCTGTGCGCACACGTCCTGGTATCCTAGTTGCTTTTGTCAAATAATAATAATAACTATCTGCTCATTTAGAAACCCAGACTTCAGAGCCCTGTCTAGTCAGGCTTTATAAGGATTTTTCTCACTTGCAACTGTTCACAAGAACAAATGTGGAGCATTACAAGCAGCAAAGAGAGTAGCGTAAACCAGTTTGACCACTCTCCCGTTTGCAATTTCTAAACACACAAATTGACATTTTTTTCCAACCACCTAATTCCAGCTGCAATGATATAATTACATCTGTACCAGACCTAACAAATTAATGAGCAAAGCAATTAAGACTGTACTAGAGACCTTATTCTTACAACATAATTAAAATTGCTTCTTTAATTCTAACAAAACAAAACAAAAAGTCAAAGTAAAAGCTCGAAGCTTGAATTCTCCTTTTCTGATTGACCAAAGGCAGTTCACCTAGTTCTAAAATGGCACCTGGTTTTGAGAAATAACCTGCAGAGATTTGGGATAGGAAATGGAACAAAGGTCAAAAAATACAGAAAGGAAACAAGCAGCATTATGGAGGCATAGGCAGAAAGGAAAAAATATGCAAAAAAAAAAAGAGCAAGTGAAAAAAAAATAAGAAAAGCAGAAGGGGACAGAGAAACACTCAAAAGGGCAGACTGCAACAGAGTTCTCAAATCCAGAGCTCTGTAAGGAAAATGACTGCTCACCAGGAAATCCTAGCATCTCAGGATTTTATTTCAACTTTTTAAATGTTCAAACCTGTGCACTATATTTTCACGTCTTACTATGTTTTATTTCCTTCCTTGCATCACCATGTTGGGAATCCTAACTGGAGTGAGAGCAAGGTAGCCATGCAGGTTAGTTCCAACCTACAGGCACCTGCTCCCCAGAACAGGGGAAGGGATAGAAGGAAAAACAACACGACATCTCAGCATGTTACATCCTGTGCTTCTCTGCAGCTCTGAAGGGTGAAAGGGAAGGGACAGCTGTAGGAGCTAATCCTGTTATTAAAAACTTGACAATAACGGGTATTTCCACAGCCTGGCAGTCTGTGGCACCACTGGGCATTCAGACTGAATGAACACACATCTTGACAGCTCTCATGTGTCACCACAAGAAAAAAATTAACTTAAGGGTATTGGTGACCAGCACTTATCTTGTGTGAAGCTCAACTTCATCCAATTCTTGTCTGCCACTTTAAAAATTCAATCTATGAAAAAAATGATGGAAGAACCTTAAATCATGAGAGATGGTAAGTGATGAGAATGCCAATTGAATCAGGATGGTAAAACTGAGAAAATTAAATCATACAACTGTGTAAGAATCAACAGTGAGATCTAGGTTCAACACAACGGCAGGTATTTCCAAATATTTGCAGTGCAAGGAGCAAATTTGACAACTCTTTCTCCCAAAAGCCTTTAGTGGATTCAGATAATCCCACTAACCAGAAAAATCATGTAAGGAGAGTAAACTCCTTACATGTACTGGGAGGTCAAAGAGCCATGACACTTCATGCTCAGACCCATCAAGATGAGCTTTGTACACTCAATGCTAAGCAAGCTAAGTAGATTTTTCCATGGATTGGGAAAACAAACATACAGTAGGAAACAAGGCAATGATTAAGAGACAAAGAGGTCAGAAATAAAACTTATATCTCTGTGCAGAAATACTTAATATTTATTTCTGCTTTTCAGAAGGGGAAAGAGCAAATACATATGCACATATATACGAGTTTGAGCAATTAATAGCACAGAAGGGAATGTATCTGTCAGCTCCTGGCAAGGATCACATTATTCTTATAAAATGCAAACAAGTCTCTCACAAGTGTTATAATTGAGAATTTATTGAAATACCTTCCTGAGGAGTTGAAAATTAGATCTGATACGTCGAAGGCAACAGAGAAGTCACAGTACGACTATAGACTCCAGAAAGCTAAAAACTCTACCATAGCTAAACACTACATTTGCAGCAAGGGATTTGAGGAGTGGAGGAGGGAACTAGGGAAGTGATAACAAAAGGATGAAGTGAGTGGTCCCAATGATGCTAGTGCGAGTATGTATAGAATAAGCACTTGCCACTAGAAACAGAGACAGCACCATCCACCTCCAAGTATCTACACAAGAAGGAACCACTACTACCATCCATGGGATTCTTCTCATTTCACCTTTTATATTAATTCCTCTGAACTGCTTTGATAGATTCATGTTGAAAAGCTGGAGCAAGTTAAAATTTAAAAAAAAAAAAAAAAACAACATTTTTTAAAAAATGGCCAAAGCATAATCAAGATTAGAGGAATGGATGTATGAAGAGGAAAACCTCTCAGAGTGCCAAGCAGGGAAAAGATGCCAGAAATTGGGATTCTTGCAGCTTACAAATATCTGAAAGATGCAACCACCAAGGAGGGAGCTTAGTCAGTACAAAACAGGCTTAGTTTCAAATAATGCAGAGGGAACACACTTGCAAAATAGTAACAGTCAGGAGAGGCTTCCTGACAGAAAAGTGGAACAACATTTATTTTAAGGCACAGAGGATCCCACACAGATGTGCATATGAGATCAGCTCACACAGACAGCAGTGGTACCCTGCACCTCCAGGAGTCCAGCCATGACCCGACCAAATGGGTGCTAGCAGAGCAGACAACCAAAGAGCCTTATTACCATCCTTTTTTGGATGTCAATGATGATGCCTCCTATCCCAAACCAAACTGCACAAGAGATCTGTATGGAAATAAAACGATTGAGTACTTAGGGCTATTCATCTGAGCATGGGGAGTGATTACAGCTCATAAACATGCTACTTCTGTAAGTCTGAAGTTACACGACCGTTCTGGCAGACCGCATGGTTTCAGTGTATTTAGACTGCGGTGAGCTCTTCGAGGAGGACATATGGCATATCAGCTGTGGCTGAGGAGATGCACAGGGGGCACAGGGCAGGTTTGGGTGCAGGGGGCTGTGAGAGGACATGTGGTGCACCCCACACCCATTGTGGTCGGCCCCAACACCACTGTGAGCTGCCTGCTCCCCCTCCCAAGCTTCACTACTGCCAAATTTAACGGAGAGTTTCCTCCGGTTAAGACTTCCTTCCCAACCCCAGTACCCAAAGCAGTAATCAAAAGCTGGTTTTAACTAGCAAGGAATTAAATTCTGCAAAATTCCCCATGTTGAGACTGTTTTGCCAGGAGAAGGAGCAGATCCTGTTCTCAAGGTCAGTTTTTACTAAAACCCCACTCCCTTGCTAACAACATGGAGCTTGATCAAGACTTCTCCCCTGTCATCAAGTAAGTCATAGCTGCTAAGAATCCCCCACAAGTAAACAAGAAATGCTACCAAATAACACACAAAGTCTCTGACATCTTGCAACACCCGTCCTATTATTTGCAGGGACAACATGACAAGCTCTGGAGAACAAGAGCACTAAGTATTTCTTCTTTATAGGTCACCAAGATTTTTATTACATTTTTTTCATCTTTTCACTCTGTTCTGACAGACTTTTGTCATGAGACAGCAGAAGTGCAGTCACATTAACCCTATTGCAACCCTGCCATTAGGTTGAAAATGTGGCCTATTAGCAATTCATCTTCAAACAAGGGATACTAAAAGCAGTTTCCACTCCACCCGTGGCACCGCTCACCCGGCATTTATAGCTCACACAAGGACCCTTGAGAAGGGATAAAGAACCAGAGGAACGTGATAGTTACTGGGAAAACCAGACAGAAGCTACTGACTTTGTAACCTGTAATTCATCAAAAGCTTTTCTTCATTTTTTCTGCAGTTAAACACATACTTTAAGAGACAAAAGGTGCCTTTTTTTCTCCTCTCCATGCTCACATTTGAGACTCATTAATGTTAATTGGATTTATGAACGCCTGTTGAAAAGAGAAAAAATGGTAAAGATTTCATATTTGCAGGGAAACAATCAAAGGAACAATTTCATGTGCATCTCACGGATGAAGAGATGAGGAAATAATGGATGAGTCACTTTACATTATGATTCTAAATTCTGAAAATAGAAGAGATGAAAACACTGATTTCTGTATGGGTCATTATCATGCAAGGGACTCTTTCTAAGAATGCAATTTGAACCTTCAAGCCTACTCCTGCTTCTAATTACCTAACTGAGAATAAATCATGGTCTCAGAATTGTAATTATACAGATTTGTTGCTGTAATTCAATTTGGCAGGTGTAAAATACAAGTGTAATTTCCTCTACCCCCCCATAGTCTTCAGAGCGACACCGAACTTGAGCCATTTGATAATTTATTCCATATTGGAGCTTTCACATTTACTCTGCATCAAAGTTCTGACAGATAATTAGATACAGCTTCAGTTACTCTACTAACTAACTTGAAAATAAATCCAATATTCATCTCCTGACTACAACCTGGCTAGGTTAGCCACTACCCAGCCTGCAGTGCCCACAGCCTTCCAAAGCAAGCTCAAAATTTCTGCTGCCTGTGATGGGGATAGGGGAGAACATACATGGTCTTCACATACAGAGATGTGCTCTATTGGTACTTCTCCAAGGTTGGTCTTCTCCTCAGTCCCATTCAATCAACTGGAACCTGTCTATTGGTATCAAATAGCTCCCTCTTCCAGGAGAGAGAGATTTAGTCACTCATAAGGAGCTTTGGCTCTGCCTTCTCTCAGAATGGTATTTGCTCTATGTAAATCATGAACTACAAGAAATTACTATTGATGCCACCTCACTAAGTTAAACAACAGGTATGAATATACAGAGTATCTATAAAAATGCAATATATACAAATATTGCATATAATGTATATAAAATACTCCACAATTACATATTATAAACTAAGTATATAAATATACAATAAAAATCCAGTATCACTCCATAAGCACACCACACCCACTATGAAATTATGCAAGATACCTGACCAATATTCTGGAAATACCCAAATTATAAAAGTATACACGGCCCATCCCACAGTGCAGCAGCTCTGTGGGCTCAAGAAGATAAGCTTTAGGGCTTGTTCTTTATTTTTCCCCTCCTGGCAACAATCTGCACCCCCAGTGCTGCAGGCCTGCAGTACAGACAAAGCTAGGCTTGAATTTTTCTCGCCTCTGTTCTTCTAATGACAATAAATCAGTTCCTCTGTTGGTAGCACTCCTGAGTACCTTTTAAAAGCCTCTCCAAAATTAAGATCATGGACTCCAGCAATTTTTCATATGACAAAGTGTAATCAATAAAAAACTGCTGACATCGCATCTGATTTGTGGGGAGTGAGAGCTAAATAAGAACTGGGTTTGGACGATGTCCAAGTCCACCATCTTTCTTAATTAAAAATTGGGTCACTGGCTTCGAATTGCATGACTCAGCTTGGGAATCCCTCAAAAGAAATCTTAAGTAGATTCAATAGTTGCATTTGATTTATTTGCTACTCAGTGCTGGAGATTTCAGACCTCTGACAGATGAGGCGAAGATCTCCAGGAAAAGTCAGTGGAGACACTGCTCCCACCAGCTCTCCATCATCTGGGACCAGGTGAGCTCAGGGCTCCCAAAAGGCTGGGAGCAGGACATGATAGTGACCTGTCTCCCTCCCCAAGAAACCTCATTGCAGAAGATTAAATTACAAGCCACTCTCCTACAGATTGAACAGGGAATCATCATGTTGATGGAGGTTGGAAGGGACATTTAATCCTATACCATCCTTGAAGTACAGCCAAGTGGATTAAGGCTTCTCAGTCCAGTTTTAAGCATCCCCACGGATGGAGAGCCTACAGTTTCTCTGGCAACCTCTCCAAGTGTTTGATCACTTTCAAAATTTTAATTTTTTCCTTGTACCTGGGTCAGAATCCCTTATGCCCCAAATGAAGATGGCCAGCTCCCACCACGCACCTCAGAGAGGAGACTGCGCAACAATTCTCCAAGCAGATGCTGCCACTGCCACCAAAATATGCTGACAGTGATGGGCAAACCTTCGTAATTGGTTTTCTCTCATTCCCTCTTATCATTAATCACTGCAATTGTTTGTTATCATCTGGTAACTCTTCCTTTGCTCTGTACAAAATTGCTCAGGTGCTTTTGCTTCCTTTACACACCCGGCTGCAGTTTGCCCTGGGTGTTGGAAAATTTGTCTTCCTTGCTTCTCAGTTATTTATAAAGCAGGTCCACTCTGGGCAAACTCTATCACCACCTGATTTTGCCAGCTCCCAAGTTGCAGCAGAGTTTTTTTAATGGCATTGCCTTGACACTTCCATACCCACGAGTACTCAAAGGTGTTTCATATAAAGAAACTCTCAGGCATTGCTGGGATCCTGTTGGCAGCAGCTCTTCTCTGCCTACCAGGCTGTTAGTACTGGAACTCCATAAACCTTTGCAAGTGTCCTTTAAAACTGTTTTAATCTCCTTCTAAATCCTGAATTCTATATGCTAATTCACACACATTCACCATTTGCCAAACAAAGAGGTGTCAGATGGATTTAGTGCTTCATTTGCACAGCAGAAGGACAAATTTTACCTTGATTTTTCTCCCTCCTGAGAGAAAGTTTTCCTCAAAAGGATCAGAAAAATCAGCACCACTATTATACAACCAAGCAAGCCATGCAAAGAACCAGCAAACTCCAAATGTATTTAGCAATATATTCCACTGGCAACCTGAGAATCTTCTAAAGCCCCAACTAACCCTATTTTAAGAATGTATCATTTTAGGAATGGAGCATAAATAAGTAGCATAAAATGTACTTTGCTTTAAAAAAGTCTATGAAAACCCTGTTCAATTTGCATAAACAGTTGTTTACTGCTCATGTAAAACAGCATAATGTTCTTTATGTCATTACATTAAGTTCGCAGAGTCTCACTTTTAAGTAAACCTAAACTTGGTATCACTTTTTTCAACAATAAATAATATTTTGCAAAAATGCAGTAATTAAAAAACAAGTAAACCTACTCGAGACTGGTGTGCTTACGCTGCAAGCAGATTAAGAAGCCAAACATCTCCAGTATAAAGTTATCTATACTACTACTTTGTCATGTTTTTAAAATTTAGAAACCAAACCAGGTCATTACAAAGTCAGTACTTAACATCCAGGTAAACAACTTCCTATCCTCCTGCAGGGCAGCAAAATTAGTTTTGCCTCCATTAAATGGGTAACTCATTCTTGGTATCTCCTCCAAATTGTTTTTTTCTTCCGTATTAATACTTGGAGGTACAAAAGCTAGCTATCCAAATATACAAAAAGTGCCAACACACACACAAATGTTTAAAAAATTCAAAATCAAAGCCTACATGTAAAAGTTAGTTACCTTCATTGATTAATTCTATTCTATTGGTCCAGAGGAATTTCTTTTTGCAACCACAGGTACCACAGGAACAGCTTAAAACCTACATGCCCAATCTGGAACAGGCAGGTGTAGACACCCTCAAGGCTTGGAAGTGAATGTCTTCATCCACAGCGTTCTCTCATGATAAAGCAGGCTATTCGCAACAGCGCAAGAACAAAGACCTTATACTATTTATTATCTTTATACACAATTACAAAAAAAAAAAATTAAAAAAATAAGGCCTTTTGCTTTGCAGATGTTTGCTGGGGTTGTGTCATGGACTGCTCTGCTAGACCCCTGTACGTATCATAACCCTCTACAGACTCAAGAGTGTCCCTGGCTTTTAATTCCAGACAAATTATCAAAATCCATTTTATGAAGCAGTAACTAAAATGCTGTTCTCTAACGGGTATCGTGGTCTCCTGTCAAGAACACTTTCAGCAGACACAAAAAACTTAGTAACAGCAGCTATTTAAGCAGATAACCCAAAAGAACAACTACATTCTGCCATGTAAAGCATATTTTAAGCATCTCTATTGAAAAAAATTCATCTACCATCTTCACAGACACACACAGAAAATACATTCTTACTTTAAAATTACAGTTTCACAGATCTTGTATACATGGATTTGGATTTGTTGCAGACCTATGTTATCAGTAAGACATAAAGGAAGCAACTTCCTAGCCCAGAAACTTTTTTCTATAAGGTGAAGCAGCAAATTCCACCAGGCATTTTGCACTAGTTCTAAAATGACCTGACCAAAACTTGGCCAAAGTGACTAGTAACAGAGCTGCACACTAGCTGTGAGAAATCTAGCAACAAGAATAGTTGCATTAAGCTGGGTCCCAGAGAAAACAGTCTGACCACTTGCTATCTGGGGAAAGGATTCTCTCTCAAAGTATCATTTACACACACAAAAAAATTCATTTTCAAGAAATGCAAATCAGCACAGTTAGACAAAAAACCTGACAAGTCCTAAACGATTTGTACAAACAAGAATATTGATGAGATACTAAAAAAAAAAACCAACCCAAACCGACTCTCAGTTCATTAAACCAAATCTAAACATTTTCCAAGACGTTTCAAGAATTTTAAGTGAAAATTGCTGCTCTTTATCATAAGCAATTAGGAGAGCAATGCCAGGCAGGAGATCTGGAGATTACTCTCCAGACCTTAGCTGAGGATTTCCTCTTAGAGCTGTGGGGGAGGGAATTGCATTCCCTTTATTACAACACTATCTGTATAACTGGCACCACTTAAAATTCCATGTTGAAAATATTTGGAAATCTATGAGCTAAAGTGAAGTAGGCTTCCAGAGAAATTCATGTTTGCTCACAACTCAGATGTTCTCAACAAACACCCTCGGCCAAGGGAAAAACAAAACCCTCTGCCCTGTCTGCACCTCTGAGCTCAGAGGAGGGGAAGAGGAAATATATTTTAACAAATTAAATTAATTATGCTGTGATTTTACAATTCCAGTTTCCTCAGGCCTTCAGGCAGTTTTTCATCTCTGTTGAAAAAAAAAGCAAGGTTAAACATGACAAATATTGTCCCTCCTCGTGAGTAAATGTTGGTTTGCTTATTTTAGGTTTTTATAAACAACATGAAGGCACAGCTCATCATGTAACAGTCTCTCAAAAACGCCAGAGGAAACGCGTTGGTTCTCACTCTGAAAATGTGTGGAAAAAGAAAAGGGTCTGACTAGTGTTTGTTTATGAGGGACTGGCCAGCTACAGCTAAATTAAGAAGGCTCATTCCCCCTCCCATATTTACATTTGAATCACAAGTGAGTGAACAAAAAAAATCAACTCACCTTCCACCACCACCAGGCAGTGTTAAAGAATAAATAAATAATAATAAATAAATAATAAATAAATAAGGTCACCATAAATAAGGTCACCGTTGTTATTAACTGTCTTAAGATATTAAATCATATAAAATGCTCTGGATTCATTTTGTGGGATTATCTTAGTCCATCCCTACATACCGAGATGCAACAAATTCAGTAGCTTTGATTTTTGCTGAGTTTACCTGCTCCCATTGGCTTGCCAAGTGCCCTTCCAAAAAGGAAATACGTGAATCGTCACCAGTTAGGGACACCCAGGATCTTAGGCA
Organism: Chaetura pelagica; assembly: GCF_000747805.2. Lineage (NCBI taxonomy): Eukaryota > Metazoa > Chordata > Aves > Apodiformes > Apodidae > Chaetura > Chaetura pelagica. The sequence continues at coordinate 784,653 of NW_009951796.1, read as the reverse complement.
AGTCCTACTTGAAAACTCACTGCGCTAAACCAAAAGACTAATTCTCTAGATCTGCTCCTTACAGTTCACCAGTTTGTTCAACAGTGAACCCCTACAGACAGGAAGGTCAGAAACCACCCATGTTCCCAGAGCACACAGGAAAGGTGAGATTTAGAGAACTGCACCCTGCATCATAAGAAAAGCTCAGTACAACTAATGAATCAGGAAATACAAATGGTTTTGAATATACAGGAGACAAGTTGCTGTCTCCCCGTTTGCATATTTCAGCACCGTGTTAAATTAATGTTATGTATCTCTGAGCTATGAGATGGCTTTTGCTTCACAAAACACCTCAGTCAAAGCCTCTCCTCAGACTTACTCAAGGCCTTTATCTGAAAAAAAACCTAAACGAGTGCACTAATTTAACCATGGTAATAGTCTAATTATGGTCATCAAAATACTGATGTGTTTGAAGCTCACTATGCATTTAATCAGAAACTTTAACTGCACAAAAGCCTGTCCCAGTAATACCTCTGAGTAAGCAGCTGTCCCAGTTCCAAGTCTGCTGCACATAGGGCTCCAGCTTCTACCATTTTTTGGACAGGACAAGGCACTCCAAAGGAGTCTGACAGACACGAGGATGCCATCTCTCCCTGCCTGAGACCTGTGGCATCTCCATGCAGCTTTGGAAACGTGCTTAAATGATGACAGCCTCCTGTTAGCTCAACTCTGGAGCACCAATCCTACCCACGGCCTGACAAAGCAAGAGAAGCCACTTGCATCCATCCAAATGAACCCCAGGAGTAGAACACAGATAGTTCTACTGTTTCTTCCATTTTACCAAATTATTTTCTTGTCTTCCGAGTCGCTGGGTTTCAATCATTACTTCAGTGACATTGATTAACTATTCAGATTAAACCAGGCAGATTTTGTTCTGTTGCTGTAATATTTTACTGACCTATGGTTGTTCAGCTTCTCCCATAGCAAAGATGTGGACAGTTTCAAGTTCTAAACTCTGCTAAGGAGCACACTGAAACACCAAAGAACCCAGCAGATAGATCCACAGGGGACAAACAACTGGTCCAAGTAACAGGTTATTTTTTATTATTTTTTTTTCCCTTAACCCAATTTTACCATTTGGCTTTATTTTCTGCAAGGCACACTGCCACCTCACTTCTACCCAAACATCAGACCAGGGTGATGCAAAGCCCTGCTTCATGGGATTTGCTAAAGGGGGTCCCAGCCAGCTAGAAAGACAGGGGCCTTAAGTTACTCAGGCATTTACAGTTTGCAGTACAGGGGCTGTATAGAACTCTACCCTACAAAATTTGTAACACTGAAGAGGGAAAAGAATATACTCCAACAGTTCTATTAAAATCTACATGTATCCAATATAATTTTAAAATTACCATCAGCTACTGGCAAGATACAATCTGGCAAATAGAACTGCAGGACTTGTTTTTACCAGCATTTAAAATAAACCTATAGTAAGTATTGTTTATGTAACTTATATACTAGATGGCTTGTAGCAGAGATTTCCACTTGAGCATGCAGAATACAGCAGTCTCAGTATCCTTCATCAGAAGAGCTGCTTTGCAGGCAGTTTATTGCTTTCTTTCTGTAGCAGGACATGGACATCTGTCACTAAAATTCTCATAGATTTTTATTTTAAAAATTCAAAGCCATTTTGGTTTATATGTGATGGTGCAAACAACTGGATTAACAAAAAAATGGTCTAACTGGACATCAAACAGCTTTTCAGACAGACTAGTATCTACACTGTATTTTAAAGGTCAACATGCCCTCCCTGCAAAGCTGGGTGGGGGGCAGCAAACTGTACTGTGTGGTAGCCACCTGAAGTTCATGTGATCTTCCTCCCCACATGGAGTTCAGAGCTTGAGCCGAGTCAGAGATAATTTGGACCTGCCTTCCTGGGAACCACTATTTCAATTCTGCCCCTGAATTCCATGGTGGACATATTTAAAACCAAACTATAAACCTATATATATATTTGTGCATATATATTTATATATATATAGGTGATTTTGACACGCAGTAACAGCTGAGCACTTTGTGTGATAAATTCCTTTGCAACTCCAGTCCTCTAACCAATTATTTACCAGGAAACTTTTGATCCTACCTAGTTACTCTCAGTATCAACAAGACAATTAGAATGACAGTAGCAATTTGTATCATCTAAAGGTCTAAACTTTTCACTGACCTCCTTGGGCAAGTAATAACACCTTACTCACCCTGATCACCAACAGAGAAAATGTGTTTTTCCAGTTACAAGATGTGAAGGAGCCCTACATGATTTCATCCCTGTCAATCTTGAAACAGACACAGAGTTTACACAAGTGGAATATCTGAGGCTGAAACAGCAGCTCTTCAGTCACTACCCACAGACCAGCTACTCAGAGAGCAAGCAAAGCTCTCTTGTTGACCAACCAGAAACCATTCACGTAACTAGGATAATGCCCTAAAATGGTGTGGTTTAGATTCTGAAAGACATTTTAAGGATTTAGCAAATTACCTGTAGTCGTGACTCCAAACAACTGGTCTCTCTTCAATGCTTTGGGAGATTACAGGCTGCAAGACAGCAGCCACAGCAAGGAAGATGAATTGCAAAGACCAGTGTAATTTGACATCGATAACTTAAGGGATAAAAAAAGAACACAGTAAGTGCATGAAAACTTCAGGTGGTCCACAGACAAAAGGTAAAGTCAGTAACTTATAAAACTTGTATAAACTGCTACTGCTAAAAAGAACAGCTTTGGGAAAAACTTGCAAATCACCATGTATGAATCCTGACAATAAACAGCCAAGCAGTCAGGCCTTCATTAAAACACCAAGGCATAAGCAGTGTTGCATAAAAATGAAGGACATTTGCAATATCACTGTATACTACCGTCACATATGTAAAGTTTTCAGTTCCTCGTTCAAAATCCACCTGCCACACAGACCAGACACCACTTGGACAGTGTTCAGCTAAAAGAACAGCCATGCACCCCTTCCACAGAGCACTCCAATAATAGATTAGCTACCATTATGATACTGTATGTATTAGAAGAATATTTCAGACAGCAGAACCTGCAGTGGGAGAGGAACAAGTTTTATCCAACAGCCCAGATACCACCAATTTCTTTTAATGAAACTGCTGCATTTTCTGAAGGCATGTTAAGAGTCTTGATGTTATTCTTCCAGATACACTGAGCCCCTTTCCCATCAATTTGAATATTGAATTTATTTTCCTGATAAGGAGTAACAGATGACAACAGGGTAAGCAGTTACTCACTGGGCCTGGAAGAGCACATCTGCAAAGCTGTACCATCTGATACTCAGAACTGTATGTAGAGATGTATTCCTTCATTTTCTCCTACCTTCCCACTAAAGGTTCACACACAAGCATTTTTTTACTCATCTAATTTTTCAAATGGGTTTTTACAGAAACCTCTTTCCTTGGTTTGCCTAAATCCTCCCTTTGCTTTGTTCCCTTTTGTGCCTTTCACTTCTCTCCAAGTTCAGGTTTCTCTCATGTCTTCCATTGAGGAGCACAACAGTGGCCTTCCCTTCCTTCTCCTGCTTCCTATCTTCACCCCTCACCCACTTCTCACTACCTCCCAAGCCACACCATCTGAAAGCCTTGCACTTGGCAGGCACTACATGTAGACATGACTTCAGCAGAAGAAACACTGCTATTCCATCATTTTTTACCAAAAAGTCACTCTCTGATCCTCTCCACTGTGCAAGACTTCCTTGGAAGAACAAAGCTTCGTGCTTCATGTTGCCTACTAGGTGAGAAGGGGTTTGTAGCTCTTTCTTCCTGTTACCCTCTGGGAGCTTTGAACCAAAGCCTTCTAAAGCTTTAAATTACTTTAACTGTGTGTGAAACAGGACGCAGGCAGTGGATGAACATGTAAGGATCATCTGAAGGGACAAACAGTCAGAGAATGGGTTTCTCAACCTTTCTTGGAGAAAGGGGCAAAATAAAAGATGAGCTGCAGGTGGATACCAGGTCCCTTCCTGACTGGGACAGTAGCCAAAAGCTCTAAGGACCTTCCTCCCCTGAAACCTCACGAGCTCCAGGTTGGAAGATACACCATGTGAAACCATATTGAAATCACAATGACATCAATGTACTAGGACCAGCACTTGCCACTTGCTGCAAAACTCTACTGTAGCATGTGCAGTCATCTCTCTTGCCAGGCAGAGAGTGGTGGCAGAACTCTCTAAGAGAAGCAAAGCTTAACAAACGCCCTAAGTTCTGCACAGAAGCATTTCTGTGCTGTAAAAGCAAGAGGCAGTTTTCAGGTTGTCCTCAGTTTAAGACCAAGCACTGACTTTAGGCAGCTTGGAGTGTAGATGAAGACAGAGCAAATCTTTACAGCAAAACGGGAAGATGCATCCGAGTCCAAGAAGCTCCAAAATACTTCTGGTTTTTAGATCAACAAATTGCTGCCTCTCCTAGTCTTATTCCAGGACTGAAGACATCAAGAGCATATTAAAAGGCTACACTCCTATCAGAACTTCTAAAGTCATATGCTAATTTGTATTAATACATCTTTTTAAGTTTGAAAGCCTGTTTAGAGTGAAAGTGACTGATCCTCTGAAGTGATTTTCCCATAAAAGCTGGCTGAAAGGTACTTCAGCCTCAGAACTCTTGCTCTGAACTCTCCAATTGCCCTGCATCACAACCCAGCAGTATCGTTAACTCCTTCAAATTAAAAATCTCTCACAGTCAAGTAAAAGTCTTGCTACCTGCATATTTATTGCAGAGTGGAGGGCTTCATTTTGCTGGCCACAGAGCCAACATGAAGAACTCTCCATTTTCAAACCAGCAAAAATTCTGTCAGTTGCACTGCTCACTGCCCACAACAAAAGCTTTAGAGAGAAGCTTTCTCATAGCAAATCCACAACCAACATCATCTTTTCTCCCCTCACACCTATTCTGTCTCACTGAAGAACAGGGCTGGGCTAAATTTCTTGCCAAAGCAATTGGTTCAAAACCTATGCAATACATTATTTTAAGTTAACACCAGTCTTCCTCAAAATATTCTTGCCACTAATATTTTTACCAGTAAACCAAACAATCAGGAATGTTGAGAATGCAGGGTGGTTGTTGTTGTTGGGTGTTGTTTTTGTTTTTTTTGTTTGCTTGTTTGTTTTTGTTTTCCAAGGGGAAAAAACCACAAGAATAAAATGCTATTGAAGCAGAATCAATTATGAACTGCAAGATAATACACAGTCCAAAAGTTACATCAGAGTATTTGCTGTCCTGCCAAATGCATCTTTGCTGAAATTGTTCAGCAGAAAGAAGGTGATGCACGTTGCACTTAATGAAAGTGTACCAAGCATTGCTACAGTAGGTCTTGTTTTTGCAACTGTAGCAGTGAAATATTACACACATATTGCCATCTGATGGATACTACAAATACTCATTCAAAATTCCAAGAAGAGAGTCCCTAACAGAAAAAGACACAGAATCCACAGCAAATAAAATCGTGATAAGATTTACAACCCAAAGGCAGGAACTTTACATTTGAAACAGGCAAAAAAAAGTGCCTTAGATTCTCTCGTAGTAGTTGCTATTTTTATGACTTGGCTCAGACTTGCTTTAATCTCTTTATTTAGGGAGAAACTGCCAGCTTGCCAACTCCAGCAAACGTTAAGTACTTCAGTAAATTCCCCATCAATTTTGGTCGCGCATTCGAGGGAATAAGAACACGGTGAGTAAGTTCTGCTGCATCTCCTCCAAAGGGGATTTCAGAGGAAGACACTGATGACAGAGAGTGATAAACAACGTGGCTAAGCCCCCGTTTTCAGCTCCATCCTACTCGCCCAGACATCTGTCTCCACTGTGCTGTGCCACGACTGAGATGCTCCGGGATGCAGCTCACCCACCCTGCCCGCTGCTTTCCCACATCCCCTGCATCCCAGCAGCCAGGAGGGCACATGGATCACCCACCAGCACCACCGCGTCAGAGCCCTCCCGTTAAAGTTCGGCAGGAGTAGCAAACTGAGTGCACACAAGTCAGTAAAAGCCATAGGAAACCCCACGGATGTAAAGACATCAAGGCATGTCAGCTCTAACAGCCCGTGCAGACCTGCCGGGCTACCCAGCCCAACTGCCCGAGCCCATCCACGCCTTTCAACCCCAGAGCGACGCTTTTAAGCAACTTGCCAAGCAGCAAACACGTTTATCGTTTCTCAAGCTATTCTCGAGCAAATCTATCTACCCAAAGAGCTCAGACCTCAAGTAAACAAGTTTCTCCTCCTCTCCCCGCCTCACCCAGCGGTACCCCC
>NW_009951796.1:728727-776961 GCF_000747805.2 Chaetura pelagica | reverse complement strand
CGGGAGGCTGCGGGGCAGGGAACGAGCCCGGCTCGGGGCAGAACCGGCGCGGCTCCGGGTGCCGGCTCCGGCGCTGCCGTCCTCCGCCTCCGCGCACCTAGAACGCTCTCGCTCTGTTCCCTGCAGCCCCGAGCAACCTCTGGGTGTAGAACCTCGGGGTACCTCAGCGTGAGGTGACTATAATACACACCGTGACCTTTTCACCATCAGAAGTGCTTGGTTTTTGCAGCACACGCATCACAACTCGCTGCCAGACCCAGATTTTGTCACGGTGTAAGGTACAGGTTTAGTAGAGATGCTCAAGTCCTTTCCCCCCTCAAGAGATCCAAGATCTGCAGCTGTATCACATGAGACCTGCAACATCCTTAGGTGGCTTTGCTGCGTTCTGGACTGCTAGAACCAAGCTTCATGAGCTGAAATTCCAGTGCCAAAGGAGGGAACACCCCAGAAACTAAGCTTAGAGTCATGATGCAACATCTGAAAATTTCTCTTAGTCAGCATTTACTGCTGGCAACACTATCACAGAATCTTAGGGGTTGGAAGGGACCTCAAAAGATCATCCAGTCCAACCCCCCTGCCAGAGCAGGGTCACCCAGAGCACATCACACAGGAACGCATCCAGGTGGGTTTTGAATGTCTCCAGTGAAGGAGACTCCACAACCTCTCTGGGCAGCCTGTTCCAGGGCTCTGTCACTCTCACAGTGAAGAACTTTTTTTCTGATATTTACATGGAACCTCCTATGCTCCAGTTTGCACCCATTACCCCTTGTCCTATCACTGGACATCACTGAAAAAAGCCTAACTCCGTCCCCCTGACACTCACCCTTTATAGAGTCACAAACATTGATGAAATCACCCCTTAGTCTCCTCCAAGCTAAAGAGACTCAGCTCCCTCAGCCTTTCCTCATCAGGGAGATGTTCCACTCCCCTCACCATCTTTGTCACTCTGCCCTGGACTCTTTCAAGCAGTTCCCTGCCCTACTTGAATGGTGGGGCCCAGAACTGGACACAATACTCCAGATGCAGCCTCACCAAGGCAGCATAGAGGGGAAGAAGAACCCCTACTTGACCTACTTTCTAATGCACCCCAGGATGCCATTGGCCTTCTTGGCCACAAGGGCACATTGCTGGCTCATGCTCATCCTCCTGTCTACCAGGACCCCCAGGTTCCTTTCTCCTACACTGCTCTCCAGCAGTTCAGCCCCCAACCTGTACTGGGACATGGTGTTGTTCTTCCCCAAATGCAAAACTCTGCACTTCCCCTTGTTGAACTTCATCAAGTTTCTCCCTGCCCAACTCTCCAGCCTGTCCAGGTCTCGTTGAATGGCATCACAGCCTTCTGGTGTGTCAGCCACTTCTCCCAGGTTAGTGTCATCAGCAAACTTGCTGAGGTCACACTCTGTTCCCTCATCCAGGTCCTTGATGAAGATGTTGAACAACACCGGTCCCAGTACCGACCCCTGAGGGACTCCACTAGTCACACACCTCCAACCAGATTCTGCCCCATTGACCACAAGTCTCTGACTTTTTCCTTTCAACCAGTTCATGATCCACCTCACTACCTGATCATCAAGACCACACTTCCTCAGTTGATCCACGAGGATGCTGTGGGAGAGAGTGTCAAATGCTTTACTGACATGAGGTTAAGCCACATCGACCGCCCTGCCATCCCCTCCCCACCTAGTTACCCCTTCACAGAAGGCTTACCACCTTACCACCACAGAAGGCATACCACCATCCTACCTGTTTGTCCTTCAAAATAAAGGAACTGCTTCCAGGAAACCAGAGGGGGCAAACACTTGCCTGGCATCGATTCCCATCTTTTCAGTTTGTATCCTTGATGAAGGAAGCCCCAGTTTACAGGAGTGCCTTCCTCTGATAAGCATTTTAGAGCATTAGTTCCTTAGAACACAGTGAACAGTCAATTTTGACAGCTGTTAGTTATCCCTCAGCATTTTCAGTACTTATGAAGGAATCACAGAAAAGGCAAAAGTGGAAATTTTTGACAGCTGAGGCACAGGTGAGAGATCAGAATTTGCTGCTTCTTATTCTAGCCAAAGAAAAGGGTGAAAATGCACACACAGAAACATTTTTCTGCTTAGAAGAATGTACGTGTACATCCAAAAACAACCAGCAGGTTTATTATGGTGTAAAAGTTAAATTAGTATCATAAATATTTGATAAGATTCAACAACACAACACATTTAAGGCCCAGTTCCAGTTTCAGACAGGATCACAGGTTATCAAAATTGTCTTAAGTTTAGGTAGGAAGGAGTAAAGAAAAGACAGAGAACAACTATGAAAATGAATAAGATCATGCAAATCCTTTCCGGTAACAAACATATTCCAACTTGGACTGGAAAAACAACTTTCTCTACCTTCTGAGTGTCAGGGCCCTTCTGCCTGAGACTGCAACTCCTTGCAATCTGCTCCATGAGTCCAACATTTCCAAGAATGAGAACATTTTTCTCTCAAGTATTTGCACTGACCAGTATTACACTTTGCTTTGCCTGTGCAGTCACACCTACTGTGATCATACACGGGCACTGTCAGGGTTGTATGGCTGCTCTCCAGCCTTCCAGAGACCTGCAGGGCATTGCTTGCATGCTCATGTTAGAGCACCAAGAACGTGGGAAGTGTCTTACTGTAGCAACAGAGAAATAGTCTGCTCAAGTTTGAAAGGATCAACGTGCTTTGTAATAAATGAAAGTGGCCAAAACAGCTTTAAAAGCTGCTATTGCTTCTGCTAATGAGGATTGTCCTCCTCCTCTATTGAAGAAGAAAAAACCTCCCACGATTGAAGACACTTGATTCCTCCAAAGCACTCTATAAAGAAATAACAGGTTGTACTAAATAGCACCTAATAAGCAAAATGTACATTTTCTGATTGGCCACTTACTCTCCTTTTTTTTTTTTCCTTTTTTTTTTTTTTCCTTTTTTTTTTCTTTTCTGTTTCACTGATACTTTGCTATCTCCAGTTTTCCTTATTTGTCTTTCTTTAATCTTTAGCTGCCTCGTTCTGTTTCTGTATTGTGATCACACACGCTCAAGGTGCTTCTGCCTTCCCAAATCATCTTCTTTTAAGAAATTACCAATTTCATCAGTCCCCAACCCCATGGCTCCTACACAACATCAAGTCTTAGCCGTTTCTGTTTCTACCCTAATCCCCTGGGTAATTACCTGGGCTTTGAGCTGTGTTTACTGCTACTTATTCAAGTCTCTGCCTAAGAATAATAACAGTAACAACAATAATAATAACAACAATAAGAACTCGAACACCACCACCAGCTGATGATTTACTCATTCTCTTATTCTCCCAGATACTTGTTTGGAAAAGTCTTCAAGGAGTTGTTCCTCTATAAAACAGCACATTTCAGCTCAAGAATCAGGCTACTGATTTGAGAGACTTTCTGGAAAAATTGTAAACTAGAAGCCAGTGAACAAGTTACACTAATTCACACACATTGTACCTGTTTTCTGCCTGTGGCAATACCCAGTGTATGCATCGTAAAAATTTAATAATATTCATAATTCAAGAAGTAGTACCAGCACAATCAATCCAGAAAAAAAATTTCAGCAATATAAACAACCCTCTTTTGTTTAAGAGCCTTCAGAGCATGGCACAGAGTATGTGTTACTGAGTGAATGTATCCTAAGAAATCATTCTCTCACTGCTGAAACGTATCCATCACGGAGAGAAAGAAATGTCTGTGCTGTAAGTCACGAGAAACTCAATTCAGCTCCCACAGCAATTTAGTGAATTCAATAAAATTCAGTTTATCTGAAGAATATCTCCCTGTAAGTAAGCTGCTGTCTGAGACACACCTTTTTACTGTCTCCTGCACTTTCAGTCTCCTTTTTTATTGTGGGTTTGGTTTTCCTTTTCACTTAGCCTTGGATGTTTCTCCTGGTTTCAGATGTCTGCCATTCTTGCATTAAGCAAAAGGAAAACCAGGAGTATCCTGTGTACCTTTTAAAGCCCATTATGATGTAATAGACATTAAACACTACATTAGGAAGGCATTCACTCATCAGCTATGCTGAAGCTAGAGGGAGGGAAACTGGGATACTCTGGTAGCGTAGTCCCTCAGCACATCCTTCACTGTGTGTGCAGAGTATTAGAGAGGTTTCCCTGCTCCAGCACATGGAATTGGAGTGCTGGGATAACAAAAGCTGAGGAAAGGCAGAAGGGACTCCAAGTCCTGGAGCACGCAGCCAAATTGTGGGCTGTGCCTTGCAGCCCTCAGAAGTCACAGGAAGGGGACTGCCAAGGCTCAGACTAATATTTCTGCTTGATCCCAAAAGCAGCAACAAGGATATTTTGGGGGGTTTTTTTGCTCTTTAAGCCCTCCAAAGCAGGTTATTTATACCACAGCTCCTGCAGCAGCAGCAGTCTGGCAAGAGTTACCCCCTCCCTCATTTCACATGGCATCTATATCTAGCCCTGAACAAATTGGTGTGGGTAAGAGACGGCAGATGCTTTCCCATCCCCTCTCTTCCAATACCAATACTACCACTGGCTGGTTTAGGACACTACTGAGGAAAAAAAACCAAAAAAAAACCAAAACAAACAACAACACAAAAAAACAACAACCAAAACCCCCAAAATCGGTTTTTACTGAATCAAATATACTATTGTCTGTATCTTCCCTTCTTAATGTTTATACTGCAGAATTTCCCTTACAGCTCATGCATGCTCCTTCTTTTTTTCTTCTCTAATCCCCCTCTAACAACAACAACAACATTGGAAATTACACTGAGTATGGGGTGTCATCAATCATTAACTGAAGTACCACAAAAGCATTAAATAGCAGGAGACTTTTACAAGGACCTTAAAGGCTGGACCTGATGGTCCAGCCAAGGTAAAAGAACCCTCTGCAAAAGCAACTGTTGCCCATTTCTAACACTGAAAATGCAATTCTCTGCTATGTTAAACATTGTCTTACAAGCAGATCCTCCACCACACACATATGAAGAGGGGCTCTATGTGACAAGCAAATCGAGCCAGCTACTGGTAAAGGAATCCTGAGAACAATCTGTGATGGAATTAGTTTCCCCAACAACCATTCAACCCAAACATCCAAGTCAAAACCAAAGAGAGCAAATTAAACGAAATTATGAAAAACCTTATGACAAAATTTGTTCCTGATTTCACCAATGGCAATACCTCTATTTTTCACAGCTGAGTGCTAGATAAAATCCTCTTTGGCTTTGCTTCTACAACAATCCAGCACAAAAGCCCAAGGAACAATCTTTCAGGGACAGCATGGGGAAAAAAAAAAAAAAAAAAAAAGTAAAATAAAAGCAATACCACTTCCATACATCCAAAATATAAATGCAGTAAGGCCACAGAAAGAATGCACTTCCACAGAGTCACCAGCCAAAACTCCCTAAAATCCATCAGGCAGGTTACCTAGGTAGCACAATATTAAAGCCAAGAAGACATTAGCTCCACAAGCAAGATCCAAAGAGGTTTCAAGCAGCTCTTCAAGGTCTTGTACTTTTCTGGAAAGGGAGCTGATTACATCATGAGCCCAAGTTTTACTTTTTAACAATTACAATTTTTTCACCTAATTTTAACCAGTTGAAACTTGCTTTGTTGAAGGATACACTTCAAAGATGCATAAGAAATAAAATACTTTAAAAGAAATAAACAAGAGAGAACATGGAAAACAAAGCAAATTAGTGAATAAATAGGAAAATGGTACATTTTGAGGTCTAGGATAGCAGATGGGTTGTGGTCATTTATCAGAAGCAGATATTCTCCTTGCCAACAACTTCTTCCAGAGCTAAAAGATCTGGAGTCTAAAAAACGAATAAAAAATCTTCCACAGCCAATAGGAAACTTCAACTACAGTGAAGGAGCAGGTACCTCCATCGGAACAAGTTCTGCAGTTCACTTCAGGACTTGGCATTAACTCCAAGATTTTCCACTGGGTGGTGGTAATGAGATCAAGAAGTTCAAGAGAACTGGGAAACTCAGAACACAGCCAATATTTATTCCTTCATGTATGCATTCATTGCCTACATCTGTGTGGGAACAGACACAACTCTGGAAAGGTATATACTCATTAGTCTTCATGCCACAGTAATTAAAGCATGAATTAAACAGTTTTTAAAATCTTGTGAAGGACTAAAGAAAAATCTTAAAACCTTCTGGGAAGGGCTAGCATATTAACTTGAAAATTCATCTTAAGCATCATTTGCTTCTGGGGTATTCAGTTAAACTCCAGAATTTTCTCAATGTTAAGGCTAAGAGAGCTGGGATGGCACTAATGACAGGTCAGAAAGTAGCTCCATATTATTCCTGAATGAGCCAATATAAATTGGAAACCCACTGGGGAAAAAACTTGCAGTGATTAATATTTTAACACATTTCATAGAGTTCAATATATGGCACATTATTATGGCTTCCCTCTTTCATGTGATCTGTAATAGTCACAGAAAAGAATGGAAATGAAATTAAAAATTATGTGTTTACTTTGCTAATGTTACACATTTCAGTGAGATCCAATTTTTAGAATGGGAACGTTTGGCATCATCTGAAAATCAAACCCCTTTACAATATTTATGGTTACAACCTCCCAGTTTAAGACACCATAAATCACATCAGGCATTAATTGGTTCCCTGTCACAGGGCTCTTCTTCCAACAGCACCAAAACACAGCAGAATATTAAGTACAGGCTGGGGAAGGATATTGTTTGTGTAGTATAATATGATGCATTGCCATGTACAATTTAGATCACAACCTTTTACACCACAGCTTATCTAAGGAGCAGTTAATAGTGATATACGTGTGTAATCAAAAGGTTTGTTCCAATCCTCAGCAGCAGTGAGGCTGGCAATGCTAATCAAGGCAGGCCCATCCTTACCTTGAGGATCCTGGGCAATAGTAGAGCCCATCAGGAATAGCAAGGCTGGCCTGGAGAAATGAAGCAGTGGCTCTCAGAGCCTCGTCCACTTTGGTTTACTGTTCTGCTCCAAAGTTTCATCTCCCAGTTTTAGCTGAGTACACTTGTATGGTTAAATTACCCCTTTTTTACTCCAAAGCCTAAAATGGCAGTAGAACTCCTTGTAGGAATTCCTACCAGCTGCATGACACATCGTCATCAGCATAATTTTTAAACACCACCATCTTTCTGACTTATGATTTCAATACAGCTGGATAGATGCAGTAGGGTCATAATCCTGAAGTACTTATGCTGGTCCTCCTGCCTGGTGCTGAACACTATCCACTTGCTCTCTGAAAGGCCCTCTTTATTCATTAGAACAATTATATTTTTTCCATCAATTACTAATGCCTTACTGATCTGTCCGCCCTAGCAGAACAATACACTTACAAATAAGCCTGTTCAAAATACTATCAAAGGAACTCAATCCAACTTTCAACATATTAGTAACTTAAGTGCTTAATTAAAGATAGCCCTATCAAAATAGCCTTGGGTATATTATAGATGACTAGCCTGAAAAATATTCATTATAAGAAACAAAGTCAGTATAGTTGTAAAAACAGAGAGGATTTCCAAAGCCCAGCTTATCCATTTTGGCATTTTGACAATTAAAAACTGTCTACTGAACTCATTTAATTAAGTAAAAACTTACTCATTAGCTCAAGGTATATAAATCATGCTAAGGTTTTATAAATGTACATCTTCTTGGGTATCTGTAAAACCTGTCTTATCAGAAGACAGGGCAGAATACTATTCACAGCAATATCAAGACAACTGCCATGGGTAAGCTGAAAATCTGTGCCTGAGCAGCAACACAAGCAGTTGTCTTTTTCATCCGATTTTTGAGTTGCCTTGGAGCTATATTGCTCTTGTGTTGCTGAGCCCTGAATTAACAGTCTGTCTCATCTCCAAGACGGGAGGAGATGGTTTTGTTAATGAGTACACATTATTGAATTTAAATAGTAAGCATTCTGACCTGATTTTTTTCTTATTTGAGTGGAAAAAGATTGAGGTAGCTTCAAGATTTTTCTGCTCTACAGCTATGTGCACATGGCCTTTTAGACCAACAACTCCTGGTAGGACATACATGGATAGGGCCACCAAAAATACACCCTTTTGAGTTGTAAAAGACCATCTTACACTTACTTCTTGGCATAACGGTGACACAGCCTATGCACATATAGTTAGAATCTTTATGTTTCACTTTCATTTTTCCTGTGTACATTCACTCCAGTGTCACCTGATGTACATCCAGAACTGGATATTAGGCTTTTGTCACACAAACCTGAATTTAACACAGTGTATCTATCATCTCTACCTACAAACACTCAAAAGAATACATTTTTGCTTTTACAGAATTTCCACACTGACACCTCCTAAATTACCCTTGAAGTAACCTTAACATTGGCGTTCCCATTACAACCAATGACCCTGATGCATTTGAGATGTGAGAAGGGGTAAAGGAAGTATAAGATAGTTTAAAAGTCAAAAGAAAAACAAACGACAGCTGCTCCCTGGGAGCCAGCACTCTGTAGACTTTTTAGAGGAAAACATATCTATTGGAAAACAAAAACATGAAAACAAAACATGAAGAAGGAAACAAACCGCATCTGCACTCAGATTCTCACAACATTCTTTCTAGAAGAAATCAGATTTGTTCATACCTGCTGATCTGGAGACAGTCTGAGAAAAAAAAAATATTAAAAACATTTAAGAAAACCAACCACAAACAAAACAGCACAAAAAAAATCTCTAAAGAAACTCCAGCCCTACTTCTTCTGAAGCAGATCTTGAGATTTGTACCTTTTATTTATTAAGGCTGACCCTGGTAGACTTGACCATTGCTAGGATAGTCCCTCTGCCCCTTATCTTGCCTAAGCTTGCCACTTTTAAACGTCTCCACTGCTACACTTTTGTCAGCTTGAAATCCCCATCAGTGATGTGACCTAATACTAAAATCAAATCATCTTCAAGCTTTTCTCTTCCTCTTTACAAATACTCATGCATTACTGCAAGACTCTAAAGTCCCTGTATCCCTCTAGCTTCTGCTGGTAAAGCTTTATTGTCATGACTTTAATTCTCGAACAGAAATTGATTCCTTGAGCTCCTTAGTCATTTTGATATATCTTCTCTAAATTCTCTCCACTCACTTTGCAGAGCAGAAAATTCTCTTAAAGAAGTATATTTATATCCAAATGACCCAAAGTGTAATCTCCTTGCAGGAAGATTCTATTTAAAGATATCTCTTAAGGACAGCAATTTAAGTCCTTTGGCTGGGTATTCATCTCCATTATGCCCTCCACGCTATTTTCAGCAAGCAAATCATGGGTTAGTTTCATAATGACACCACACAAGTTGGAAAACAGGAGTTGTAACAAAATTTTCTCATTGAGAGACTTTGAGATTAAAAATAAACTTCAAGGAATGTCACTGCAGAAGGAGATGGAATATATACATGTGGGGCACACGTCACAGCTCCTCGGGAGTCTCCTCCATCTGTCTTTCTTTATACCTGTGGAAGTTCTCTGGTCACCACCAACACTGGCACTGCAGCTCACCCTTGTGCTCTGACCTCACCACTGGCAAGCCCAGGCTACCTTTCATATCAGCATCTCAGACTCCTCACATCCACAGCTTGTTTTCCTCATTCCTTAATTTTCAGTACCATCAACTCTTTGACTCTAAAGTGCCTTATTTTGCCAAATATGTTTTCTTATTTCTTACCTGCAGTTTCCTCCCCCTTCCTATGAGGAACTAATGAGAGGGCTGAGAGAAAACCAGATACTATTTGTATTAATTTATTAGCAGGAAGCCAATTTTTGCTCAATCTTGCAACCATGTATTTTGGATTTAACAGAATATGTCTCAGACTGAAGGTCTGAGCAGTGAACTAAGTGGATTTTGGACAAAGTATTTTCTGACCTCATGAAAACAGCAGCAGGAAACCAACTCCAGTGGTCAAAATTGGATCGTAAAGATGAAAACCATGTGTGTTTCTGGTCTGCAAACTGCTACTCTACAGAGTGATAAGAGACATCATATGGAACCTTATCAGCATTTAATTTCCTAACTGAAATGAGAAAGGAGTGTGCAAACTCAGTCTTAGGTGATCTAACATTAGACTGCAGCAAGCGATAAAAATATTGTAACAATGGGCATTTACCTAAGGCAGACAAAATTCCACCTCTTCTTCTTGAAGATGCTTGCTATATACAAATGCATTTAAAAATAGCATACTTCTGGTTACTGCCTGTGACTGCCTTCTTCAGGAAATGTTTTTTGGCAAAATCTGCTCACAGTTACTGTATCTTTTTAGTGCTTCTGTAATGACATCTCATAAAACACTTTCAGTGAATGAGATTTATGAATGAAACCTGTCAAAGTAGATGTAGTACAAAACCATCATTGATAAATGTCTTTGTTATTGAATCCTTAACTGTAGTCTAACTGTATTCCAAAGGGTTTATACTACAAGCTGCCACCACTGGATGAAATATCTCTTTTTTATCTGTTTGAATTTTGCACGTGTGTCTTTTCTGTGTCATTTCATTACTGACTCTTGCCTCCTAAATTATATTTTTTAAAAAATCCCCACATTTTATTACATCTCTAAGCTTTCAGCTACAAGATTACTTCCAGATCAACTCATTTCAAAAGGGTTCCTTGTGAGCAATGTCATCCTTTTCATAAAAAAATAAATAATAATTGAGTACATTTAACCACCATTTTTTTATCCTTTTCATACTGCAATTTGTCTTCTGCAGTAACGAAAAGCATTTACAAACGATGCAGGCTTGTTCAGCATCCCTGGGTGGCCTCTGGGGAGGGTGGAGACAAGCAGTGCTCTGAATTTGTGAGTACTGCCTCTGCTGTGGTAGGGGCAGCACTTGAAGATGAGTGACTGTAGGAAATGAGGGCTCTTGCCCTCAGCCTCATCATTTATTCTGTTCTGTGGATTTTACAGTTTCACTTCCTGGTGCTTCCAGCCTAATTCCAAGATTAAAAATCTCAGAATTATTTACTACCTTAACTCTACTCTTCTGCAACGTGGGCTGTTCTCCTTCTACAACACTATTAGTACCATTAAAAGTTTTAGTTCTCTGTGGTCATCTTGTATTTTCACTAGCTAAAGAAAAAAGGCAAATTATTAAGAAAATGCAGCAACACGTGTATTCCTTAACACACCAAGGCTGTGTCCAGCCTGTCTTACTGTAACAATTTAAGTCCCACCTGCCATGCTTCCAAAAAAACCCCACCAAAACCCAATTCACAACACACATTTACAGCCTATATTCAGCACCTCACTTCCTAAAGATGTCTCAGACATGGGTTCCGTTTTTCTTCCCCCCTCAGTACCTACTGGATGATGAAGCAAATCAGATTTCCCACAATCATCTCCAGTGTGTGCAGTCAGCCTGTTCTGTGACACTGCAGAGCATAGTATATATATCTTGAGTGGGTGCCAAGTCTGCTTGGGAATCCAGACTTTCAACCAGCTCTTCATGTCACAATCAAAGCCACCCGACCTTACAAAAATACAGCAGACTCTCCTGTTAAATACATGTTGGTGCAAGAAAAGCTTCAGCTAACTAAGTTGCAGCAAAGTCTGACCTTTCCTGAGACTTACTTCAGGGCTCACAGTCATGTTATGTTCCAAGAATAGAACCTCCCCAAATGAATGGGCAAATATTTAAATTATACAGATATCACCCTAAGGAAAAAAAAATTGCAAGATAAATGGCGTGGTTGCCTAATGGGCATGAGCAAAATGTTAGGAAAGCTGAATGTTGGGATAAAACAGTTACGATTAATATTTCATTTCATTTTTTTCCTCCAATGTAAAATGCTTTTGGAGATGATACTTAGTGAACGTACTCGTGGTTCCAGGCCCACACAGCTTTTTAATTCCATAAGGTGCGTGGGAGGCTTTTTTAAATCCACATAATTTGGTGTTGGTTCTCTTTTTTTTTTTTTCCCATGTTAAATTATTATCATCAGATGGAGGGGAAATTAAACATTCTGAATGTGTTAAAAGCCTCTGTCTTCTTGACTCCTATTACCAACTGCTAACTACTGCTAAAACTCACCCATTTTTGGAACACGAACAACCTCGATAACATCAGATAAAGACAAAATAAAAATAGAGTTTTGGCAAAGCCTGTGAATTGAATTCCAGTATTTCGGAACACTGTGTAAAGCTCCTGATGCCTTCACAAATGGAACCACTACACTAATATTGTAGCTCACTCATTTCCTAACCTTCCTGAGAGCAGCCAGAACTACAGTCATGCCAGAAAGGAGGGGAATTAAATAAAATCCAGGCTGTGTAAAAGGCTAGGATTTGCTTTTTCCTGATGAATAAGGAGGAAGACTGTAAGATATAACAGGAAAGGTTTTGGGAAAATTATTCCAAAGCCATCTTCTATCTAGTTTTCCTTTCTTTTTGGCACATTATAGATGTTAAGTTTCCTCCTTTTTCTCAGACAGCACAACATGACAGCCATAACCTAATAGCAGGTACATGATGTCCCAGCTCACCCAAGCTCCTCAGCTGCCTTGTTATATATAAACATTTTAAACCAAATAAACATCAGGAACATCAGTGACAACACCAGGGAGAGCCAGACACAGATTTATACGTAGAGGAGAGTAATTTACACTGATGCAGGTACAATGAAAACTATTCTGGTATATCTTATGCAAAATCCTTTACTAGCCCAAATTCTACCAGGTCTGAAAAAGCAGGTACATGGTGTCAACAGAGGGTCAATCACTCACATGTGGGGATTCACAGTGTGAAGTTGCATCCACGATCCACAGTTAGGGTGGAAAGACAAAGCAAAATTCTGCTTCTGGAAAGGGCTCTCACATCCTTCAATGCACACCACTGAGTGGCCCTAACGAAGTCAATGAGACCACCATTCTACACTACTGAAGGTAAGTCAGTCTTAAAGCCTTAAAACAAGTTTGCTGAAACAGAGATACATAAAGGCAAATCTATTGGTAATAAACAGGATCAGAAACTGGAGGGCTGAACGGCTTCACTGACTGCTTTAAAATCAAGAGTAAATCAGAGGTAGTCTGAGAGCAAGGATATCTGCTTCCCTGACAGAGTATGGTACATCCAAAAGCAACTATATCAAAGGCCCTGGAGTTTAAACTTTTTGTTTGAACTGCAGTCAGTACCAGCCACTGAGCAATAACAGTATTTCAGCAGAAAGCAAGCACTGTCACTGTGGTGCAAGAAACACCAGAGCAAAGCTGAGGAAGCTCTCTGCAGTGGGCAGACAGCTAAGCACAGGAATTGGTTATTTAGGGATCCTGCCGTGCCTGTTGCCCACAACAACAACAAATCCATCCACTATATTTCCAGAAATAAGCTCATTTGGCAACAATACCACAGTAGTTTCCAACTTTGCTAACATTTAGCTATGATGATGTGCCTCCTCAGCACGGAGAGCTAGACACAGGCCTTTCTAACACTAACCTGTGACAGAGGATCCATGGCTCTGCAACACGCTGTCCAGTGTCCTCGCTTCTCTCTAACAGGCCAGCTTAGATGTGAAAAGCTCTGTTCAGGCAGCTGAAATGCTTGAAAGCACCACTGCTGCTATTCAATCTTGTTCTAGCTCAGATGCTCTTGTAGGCCACAGGCAACGACGCGGTATTTCTTATGGGCTGTGCTGGGATCATAACAGTCAGTGAAAAGCCTCTTGCTCAAGCACACTGCTGCACATTCATTGCATCCTCCTGCTCTTGGAGTTCACCAGGACTACAGCCCATGTCTCTACAAGAAGAAAACCTCCATTATTTAACTGCTGTGAGCCTATATAGATATTCTCTACAATACATATGAAAGATATATAAATATCTATTGCAGAATTCTCACCACCAGGGAATGCATAAAATACTTTTCTAATGTATCATTGTATTGTAATGTATAATTTTATGAAGTATTGTATTATCATTGCCATACTAAAAAGTTATAAACTGAGGCATATAAAATGCATAGTCATTCACTCTTCTGGAAGAGCTCTCATTTTACACCCCACAACAGATCCAAAATAATACATGGAACCCTGCAAATGTAGGCAGGAAAAGAGCAAAGCACTTTTGATGTGTATGGGGACAAGCTGCTGCTAAAGGAACTCCCTGCTCATGCTCATTATTTCTCCTGCCATGTTCCCCAGGATTGATTTTCACAAGCAGGAGTAAAACAGAATCATGCAAGCTGTGACACTGCCTGAAGAATAAATCTTTGAATTCAATTGACAAAATGATTCAAACAGCAATATCCTCAGCACAACCATATAGCTAAGGTCATTTTCCCCAAGAGCAGAGAATCTACTCAGACACCACACTCTTCAAGAAAACCAGCTCATGTTGGCAAAATGTGGTTTTAATGGCAAATAGTGCCAGGCTAGGTGCACGGGTAGAGCCTTGGTGACATAAGGCAATGCTGTATCAGCTTAAACCCCATGAGGTTCTGGAACAATAACTCTGGGGGCCGGATAAGTCTTGATATAATACTGAAATTAAATTAAAAGGGAAAATAAAGGCAAACAGGTTACAAATAAATCTGAAAAGGAAATTTTACGGGTGAAATTCACAGTTGCTTCTCTTTTCACTGCTTCTTGCCAGTTCCTTGTTCACATCATGCTCAGGACTGCTTTACACCTTGGCCTTCTACACCCTCTGAATGAGCCATGTCTAACAGCCACTTCACCACTGATCTGTTCAGTTAACAGAAAACCTTCTTACTTATCATGAGGCTGTTTTCCATATCAAGTTCAACTGACTGGCTAGTCATCACTTCGAAGCAACAGAACAACTCTGTGTGTGCAGAGCAAGGCATGGTTCCAACTTCTTCTGGAGTCTGCCCTTTTTTTTTACCAGTGATATCTTCTACTGCTCTCCCACACAGCACTTATAAACAACCAAAATTCCTCCAAGATAATCTTCTGATGTTTAAAACACAAAGTTTGCTAATAGCAAGTAGACTGAAAGGATAATAGATGGACAATATGCCTGTGGACAGCTGAACATCACACTGCACTCTCAGTGTTATTGCAGTAATTATCCCAGCAATTCTGGGGCCATAAACCTGTTTACCAGCAAACATGCTCCGACATGTCATGTGCAACAGACAGTGCAATTAGTATAATATAAAAAATAGCTAAAATTTAAACCAAATCTTTCCACTTACCTACAAAGTCATAGAGAGCTAATGCAAGCATAGACACACAACTTTAGTTTTCCCCCTTTTCCCATTATGTCCTTATAATGTAATTCGTTTCTCTGCTCCTTCTACCAAACAAAACTATTTCCCAGTCTCACAGAATCTGTGTTTTGTTCCTCTCTGGCCCACACCTTGCAGGAGATGAGAGCCTGTGCAAATTAAGTTTGCATCATGATGCTTATATGCAAGAGGAATTTAGAGGGAGAACAGAGAGAGCAGTAGGGATAAATGTGCAGTCTTTGCCCCACTTTCATACACTCTGAAGGAAAATACTTCTGAGTAGAAAAACTGCTGAAAATGCAATCAGATGAAAAGGATGAGAAACAAGGGGGGTTAAATGGGTTCTGTATGTGCATATCTAGGTGAACATTTTTTAAAAAGGCAGCCGTGAAAGTCAAACCCATATATACAATTTTTTCCAGGCAATTCATTCTCAATCTACCTTATTCCTTTCCAGTAATTTCACAGAAAAATTCATGTGCATCCAGAATGAATAATCAAAAATCACAAATAAGGGATGGAGCCAGACGAGATGCTTTTTTTGCAAGAATTAGTACCATAATAAAAGGAGCTTCAGAAGCATGCCAAGCAATCAAGTCTCCAATTTCTGATGTGGAAAACTGTGACTCAAATCCTTCTCCTCTTTCTAATGCACAAGAAAGTAGGGAAGGCTCAGAGATGTTTCATTGACAGACTTCCAGCCATTCTCATGAGCAAAGAAGTCTGAACAACTCTGAAACACAGTATAAGACATTTGACAGACAGAAAGAGGGTATATAGGTCCATATATATGAAGCCCTGCTGTAGAGTTCTTGAGATCAGTTGGTGAATTTGGATTTTTTGCAGTTTTTGTCTCTCCAAACAAGACAGAACCAGAATTGACAGGCTCAGCCTAAACTCACCCACTTGCAGTGGGCAAGGCCTGCAGAGCAACTAAGCTGCTACCTGACTGATGGAGAGTCAAATTTCTGTCATATCTTCTTTTCCCCTTGAGGGGTTATACATTTCAGTATTGTGACCCTTTGTCTGAAACCTTTTTTTTCTCCATCTGAAAAGGGCTGTCTTTGCTAAACAAGGTATCCCGTCTTTGACTTTAAATAGAATATTCAGTAATAACATACAAAAGCGAGGCTTACAAAGTAATTTCTTTGCCTGTACAATATCTAATATCAGAAATTACAACAACTTCCTCTTCCCATTCCCTTCCTCCTCAGCATAGATAGAAGTCTGAGTTTACATCCTTTACAAAGAGAGATTCTCCCACAGGATTATCTGGGAAGAGAGAGAAACTCTCTGGAGAGAATTTATTCTTGCTGGCAGCCACTCCACCATCTGAGACTTGCTAATGTCCAACCTCTGCAAGATCTGATTTCTCTTGCTGTCACAAATACCCTGTGTTATGCAGGAGATATCCCTTTATTTTTTCTCTGTTTGCTTGTCCAGAAGAGACTTCAAGTACCTGCATATACTGTCTCTCTCTACAACACCTCCATTTCACGTTGATGCAGTACAGGGCTCTAACATCATCTGGGAGCTCTTCCCCACTGCAAAGTGCTTCAGATTCAACCCAAAAGGAAAAGATGGGATTTTGTAGTAATGATCAATAACTTCTCATTTTTATCTGCATCAAAAGCACAGAGACTATATGTCATGTTGAACGCAGCACTTCTTCCTTCTGCTCAGTGAACAGCTCACAAC
Organism: Chaetura pelagica; assembly: GCF_000747805.2. NCBI lineage: Eukaryota > Metazoa > Chordata > Aves > Apodiformes > Apodidae > Chaetura > Chaetura pelagica. The sequence goes on along the minus strand of NW_009951796.1, from coordinate 760,073 downwards.
AAATCAGCTGTAAACCTTTACAGCCAGCAGATGTAAGCCGGCTTCCTTTCCGATTGAGCTGGAGTTGTGTCCCACAGAAGTACAACCTGTTCTCCTATGCTTAGGTTAAAAAAGAAATCAACCACCTGAAATCCCTTCTCCCACCAAATGCTCTCCATCCCAAGGGTTTTGCCTACCATGTACACCCACGCACACCTTCTGAAGTCAAAAGTTTCTGCTCTTCCCTTTCTGTGGCTGTCTGCTGGGTTAGAGTCAGCACCATCCTGGCTGCTCCCTGCAGCCAGTCAGGCTCCAGGACTGGCAGGAGCCAGCACTTGGCATCATATTCTGCAGCTCTTGGCACATCCTGAGAATAAAGGTGGAAGAATGAATCGGCTGTTTTAGAGCGATAGTATATCTTGGCCATTAGTAGAAAAAAACTACAGGAGACAGTGCTGATTAACACATTCCTCCTTTTTCTGCTTCTCAGTTAAGCTTATAAAGGTTTGTCTGTTGACTCCCATTCTTTAAAATCCTGGCATACATGCAGTTTCCTATCATATAACGATCAAAATGCAACTTTAAAGAAGTTTTCTTACTCTTCGACATCAACAGTATTTGCAGAGGACATGACATTTCAGGGAAGAGGGATAATACTAATAGATCTCTGACAGCAAGGACAGTATTCAAATAACATTATTCTCATAATACTTTATTTTTCTTACTAAGAACAATTTAAAGTTCTATCCTAAGCATTCAAAAGAGCTTGAAGAAAGGGAGAGCAAAACATTTCATCTCCCGGTCTTAAGAAGATCAAAGGTGTGTCTGATTTTAGCAAGTTGGAGTGGGCTTGAGCATGACTGCTCTACACCTGGCCCCAACTCTTAAATGGAAAGGACTAAAATACCCATTAATCTCCCTTCCAGCCACATCTCTTGGGAGCTGGAAACTTGTTACACACTGTGACTTCTCCTTGTCTTCTTCCAGGTATAGCTGAGGCTGTCAGCCACCCTCAGAGCAACCAGAGGCCATGGAGACCTTAAGGAGGTTTAGAAAGGAGAGGCAGGTTTGGGGGCAGCGGGGATTAGGTACTAAGCTCCACTGGCTCCAGGTCTGTCATTAGGATGACTCATGCTGAGGAAGAACTGTGGTTTCTGGTGACTCACATAATGGCCAGGTTGGAGTTTAAGCCCTGTGTTCAATCCTTAGCCTGCAATCCTTTAAATAATCTTTTAATAGGAAATTTAGCTCATATACAGGGCCAGCACAGCTCTCTTGGCTAAAATTAATTGGAAAAGGATTGTGGAGAGCCATTCACATGAATCACTGTGAACAGAAAAAAGAAAATGTACTTCTTGGGGTGTTTTGGGCTTTTTTCCCATTTTATCTATCTCAAGCATATCAGAAATTCTGCTAACCAAAATCAATGTGACTCAGTCAGTACAAGCAAAGGCTTTTTAGAAGTCTTTGTAGGCCCACAGCATCCCTGCATCAGCCAAGGAATCAAATACCCCAACTTAGGCTCCGTCAGAAAACGGCCCTTCACAAAACACGGCCTGTCATCCCACACCATGGTCCCACCTTCCTCCCTCCCCAAGACACAGCCAGGTGGCTTCAAAAATGCGTGGAATATGACATTTCAATTAGAGATCACCTGCAGGCAGGCTGGGAGAGGCCTCTCCAAAGAACAAGAAAGAACTATTAAATAAAAAATGATGGTCTGGTTTCTAATTTTCTGTCTGCTCAGATGGCTCAGCGAGAAACAGGAAAAGAGAGCAGACTGAATGACAGGCCAATTAAAGTCATTCTTCTGGCTAGGGCATAGTTGGCTTCAAGCCTGGATGCTCCCAGCATCTCCCTTGTGTCCTCCCAACCCCTCTGTCCAAGGAAAAGCACCTCCCACATATCCCTGCAGAGCCAGCTCGGGGCTCCAGCCAGCACCAGCAGGCCTCAAGCTTGGCATCTCCTTCAGCACCTCGCTGAACCCCAACCATCCTCCACCATGACCATGCAAAAGATTTGGGAGCAAAGGAACTGGCCAGAGAGGTACGTGCCTCAGCCCATCCCAAAACCATCCCCAATGCCCTAGCAGAGACCTCTGCAGCCAGAGCTGCCCTGAGGTCCAACTACCAGCCACTCTCCCCAACAGGGGCTGTTAGACACCAGATGAGAAGTTCTGTCTTTGTCACAGATCTTGGCTGGCTGCTTGGAGTTGAAATGGCACCATCTCTTTGTTTCAATCCATACTTTTTTTTTTTTTTGCATTACCAGTGAATGGTTTGTTCTTTGTACAACACAGTTATTTAAATACATGCAGTTCTGAATGGCTCCCAATCAGTGGGCTTAATTCCATCAGTAACAACCTAATAAATGAAATTTAATCTTGCAGTAATGAATACTACTGGCAGCTTACTCTGGAGTAGCCTTTAATTAAAGCAATTTAGCCTCAGTACTGGCCACAGCCAAATGATAGACTGCACCACTGAGGTTTGATGCTTGAGATCCCAGAGCTCAAGCCTTCAGAGCAAGCCATGTAAGTAGAGAAAAAGGGTATTTGTGGTCTTAAGTGGGAAATTACTTCCCAAGGCTTGTGTGTGCCACCTTGCTCCAGGTCATAGCAGAAGCTGGGAAACACCAAGTTAAACCCACCTTCTGGGGCTGCCCTGAGCAAGATAACAGCACTGGCCAGTTTGCTTCCCAGCAGCAGTGTTGGCCCCTTGATTGTTCAAGTCTCTTCTCTCTGTCCTGCCCAATATTCCCTGCAGCTGAGGAGCTTTTTCTCCTCATTATCAGACGACACTGGAGAGTTTCCTAATGCATGATTTGCCAAAGGTGCCTGAAACCTTCCCTCAGCCCTCAGCAGCAAAAGGACTCCACAATTAATTTTTATACACAGGGATTTTTTTTTAACTGATTATTAATTTTTGTTTGCATGAGGGTGGGGATCAGAAAACAGAATAGTTCTCTATCATAGACAGTAGTACAGGTTAAAGGAATACTATAAGGGAACAAAACGTCCCTTTTCCCTGAATATTTCCCTGGATTTCATCTGTTCATCAAAAGGGCTGGTATTTTCAAACAGGTCTGATTTCCCACAGGCTCAAGAATGAAATCTTCCCCTTTCTTTCTGCCCTTTCTTAGGGGTTGTCCACATAACAGACAATATCACAGTTTAGCACTGAGCTCCTTTTCTCTGTAATTTTTGAAACAATTCATTTATCTTCTAGTATTACCCCCTTTAAAGATCTTTAACTAATGCTACACTAACAAAGAAGAGTGCAGATTGCAGTGGAGGTCTGGCCAGTCTTCACCAGCCTAAACAAGTGACTGCTCTAAGGCAACTCGCAGGCTGCCAGCACAAATGCTCCCCAAGTCTGGGAGGAGACAGATGCTGCCATTTTATTAATATCTTCCATAAATGAGGCTTGTCATTACATCCAGGAAGAAAAACAAGAACTGGTACAACATGAAGAGCAAAAAGATATGAACCATTTTGGAGAAAAGTTACAAAGAAAGTTGAGCTGTTGTAAATCTGAAGTCTCAAGCTAAGTTAAAACTACAACTAAGTTTAGGATGAGGTAGAGAAAAATCTTAATGGTCTTTTTGAAAGATTTTCTTGACTGATAACATATTTAACCATGCTTAATGATCAGAGTGTAAAATATTTAATCCATTTTCTTCTTTGAAACATTTTCTAGCCAGAGAAAAGCAACGCAGAGTTGTAATAACAGCTATCACAGTTTTAAACTGATAGACTGAATTAAACACTGTAGACATTTACATTTCACAGCACAAGAGCAGAAATGCCACCATCCAGATAGTTCTGTCACCAAAGGAAAGTGCTAAATATTTCAAATCAATATTCCCATGGCAACTTTTTTGCTGCCAACAATGAATATGAGACAATAGCACACATCAAGCACCTAAGTTACAAGTGATAGAGAGAGGATCTAAATGTTGGCAAGTTTTTAATTCATAGAATGTCAGAAAAATAATAGATGTTCCCCTACAGTGAAGAGCTGGCAGCTGTAAAACAGGACCCCTCTGCATCCATTGGCATACCCTGGAAAAGGTTACTCAGAGGTTATGGAATAATGGTGCCTATTAGATGTCTAAATTCAAGAGGACAGCCATCCTTCTGGAATTGTCTGGGAACAGGGTCATCTCACATGACACCAGCGTATGGGCTAGACAATACATCTCCTCCAATTTTGGGATGCTAAATGACTTGCACCTCTTGCCCTCTTGTTATTCCCACTGACAGAGCTCTGCTTGTGCCTACAGACTTCAAAAATGGAAAAATAACACGACTAATTCAATGCATTACTTAACTTTCTGAACGTGTCAGTTTCATGGATCTATCAAACTTGTAAGAACATTTTGTAAAAATAGTAGAAAATAAAAATTAAAACAGTATTATTGACAGGCATTTTCAGAATCTGTCTTTTGGTCTTATATTTCTGTTCCTCCCACTTTTCTAGTCTAAGACATGGCCAAGCAACCAGCAACCTTCTTCTGTGTTAGTAAGAATCATTTTATCTTCTGCCCCATAATCAAATTAACTTTCTCTTTCCCACATCACTATAAATCCATTTCCCTTGAGACTCAAACATCATTACCTCATACCGTAAATTTGAGACATTTCAGCAACAAAATCATTAGGTCAGTTCATTGTCTGAGTTATACAAGTGTGCATCAACTTAAAAATGTTAGTACTTTAGCAAATGTATATGAGGGAAAGACCATAAAATTCAAATCACAACTATTTTCAACTGCTTTCAACTCCTGGCATGTTTGGCCCTTTTCCTTGCTGAGTACCATTCTTCAACAAGTCACAACAAAGATCTATGGCCACCCCGAAGGGGGCCTTCAGGAAAGCTGAGGAGGGACTTTTTTCAGGGGCTTGCAGTAAGACAACAAGGGGTAACGGTTTTAAACTGAAAGAAGAGAGATTTAGGTTAGAGATTAGGTAGGAATTATTCAGTGTAAGGGTGGTGAGACACTGGAACAGGCTGCCCAGAGATGTTGTGGGGGCTCTATCCCTGGAGGTGTTCAAGGTCAGGCTGGATGGGGCTTGGAGCAACCTGGGCTGGTGGAATGTGTCCCTGCCCATGCAGGGGAGTTGGAACTCAATAATCTTTAAGGTCCCTTCCAATGTCAAACATTCTGTGATTCAGTCATGGACAAGGACCACTGCAAGGGCACCCTGGCCTTCCTGCCCAGACACACTCTGCCTCTCCATATGCTGCCAACACAGCACTGGGTTTTCAGCACCAGTTCTCAGGATGCCCCCAGGCAGGGCAATGACACAGGAGGTGGCAAACAATCCTGGCCATTTGAGCTCAGACATCAACTGGCAACGTCCTCTTACAGCCCTGAGAGCCAGCTGTACCCTGGGCTGCAACAAAAGAAACGTGGCCAGCCAGGCAACGGAGGTGATTCTACCCCCCTACTCTACTCTTGTGAGACCCTTCTGGGGTATTGTGTCCAATTCTGGAGCCCCCAACCCATGAAGGACATGGAGCTGTTGGAGCAAGTCCAGAGGAGGCCACAAAGATGATCAGGGGGCTGGAGCAGCTCTGCTATGAAGACAGGCTGAGAGAGCAGGAGTTGTGCAGCCTGGAGAAGAGAAGGCTCCAGAGACACCTTATAGCAACATACCAGTACCTGAAGGGGCTACAGGAAAGCTGGGGAGGGGCTTTTTACAAGGCCACAAGGATTCAGGACAAAGGGAAATGGTATCCAACTGAAAGAGGATAGATTTGTATTGGACATGAGGAAGAAATTCTTTCCTGTGAGGGACATAATTTGCTTCTTCTGAAAAAATACCAACCCACAGTAGTAAAACTGTGCAAGCTTTACTAAGAAAAGTACAAAGATCTTTTCAGGCCAAAATATACCTTACATATGTACATTTTGGAACGTATGTGTGTATATATATATTAAACATATGCATGTATGTGGATATACTTATATGTAAAGTGTATATATGAGACAGATACACACAATTTCTTGGCTGGCTTAGGACAGAAGGGGAAGGAGAAGCAATTGTAAGATGTAGCAAGTGAGCCTTGCCAATAATCTTTGCCTGCATGCAACACTTCAATGCTGCCAGGCCTGATGCACTCCCTTAGAGTTAAGGTAAACGTAATTACAGGCACAAAGCAAAGAGATCCAGGGAATGGTTTCATCTAGCCCTTCACCTGCAGCTAAATATGGGTTTCACCCCCACCCCAAAACATAAATAAAGCAGTTCAGTGGTTAATAATATTTAACTCACACACACAATTACTATGTTTGGTTCTAGGTAGCAAAATATTTTGGAACACAAACATTATTCCTTAGTACATTTCTGGCCCTCAGATGACAGCACAGACAGGACACCAAAACAGCCCCAGGCAGGGGTACCCCTGGTCCCACAATAGCCTGAACCTCCCCAACATCAGGCTACTCTGCAGACATTTCTTTCCCGTGCTATTTGCTCTGGCACCACGATAGCCATTTCCAAGCCATTTTGAATGAGCTCTCCATGGCAGCTGAAGCAGAGGAGAGACACTGTAGTTTACTCAATGCTACCATCATAAAAATTAAATGCAGGACAAAAACCACAGGCACCAAGATTCCCAGCACAACAACAGCTTCACACACAGAGGTCTGAAAATGCAGCCAAATCTGAGCCCCTCTGCAGCTGGAGAGAAACAGCCTGGAAAGAAAAGCATCTTTTTCAGAGTCTGTCTCTTCAACCTTTACTGATGCAAATCCCTCAATTACACTTGTAATAATAGATATAATCACTTGGTTTTTTCTGGGTATTTTTTTCTCCTTCTGTCCAGGACCGAAATAAATTATATTTAGGTTCTTCCCTCATAGTTTATTCAGTGCTGTGAATCCTGGTATAAAGGGAGAGCAGAATCACATGCCAGTGTTATGGGGATAACAGGAGTGGTTGCAACCATGAGCAGCTTTATATGTGATGGGTTTATATTCATGGACTGGTCAGAGCACATTGCATTGTCAAGACAGGAAGTAATTCCTTATTGTGGAATATGCCCTTCCATGGCTTTATGCAATTCCACACACTTGATGAAAACCCAGACAAATTGGTTTTACCCTAAAAATACCCAAAATAGTGGTTATCCATTTACCAAGACAACTATTCATCATGCCCCCAAAAATTAAATGGCCTTTATTTGTTCACCTTTCCCACCCCCTGCAGAGTTAAATGTCATTGCATTTCCACACTGGGAAGCTCTAATTTGTAGTATCCCAGCATCTTATGAAATGAAAATTTTGTTGCAAATACCAGGAAAAGTTTCATATTGATATATAACATTGCACTCCATTGGAATATATTTATTTGGGATTTTTAAATGTTATGCAGGCAGATAATGGCTTCTTGACCCAGCTCCTCCCACAGCCACTAACACCCTTTCCCACTCCTCACTTTTCCTGGCTAAAAAGCCAGTTCTGCACACTTTGTGACTTCTGAAGTTGTTTCTGTACCTATGGACGGAGGGAAGCCTTACATACATCTTCCAGCACTATGTTTTCATTGTGGGAACTGTATTGTGAGCATCTTATCTGTGAGAGGTTATTTTCTAGAACTCCTCAGGCCCTGCTACCAAGCAGGGTGAATGTGGAGCAGAACATAAGAGAGATGCATTTTTATTTTTTTTTCCATAGCCAGAGACTTGCATTCTTTTTCCTACACATCAATACAAAATTACTGATGGGGTTTTGTGTCAATTATTTTGCTTCTTTGTTTCCCATGGCTGTCACAAAGTTATATATTTCAGGCACGTGGCCAGGACCAGGAATTGAAACGGAAAAAGTGAGCAGAAACAGGGAACAAGACTTTTGAAGGCATCAGTTCCAATGTAATATTCCAGATGAAGCTCGAAGAGTGACGGCAGTTTTCACATTATCCCTGAGGACAGAATTTGTAACAGGCTTCAGCATTCTACTATAATTTCACTGCTTGCTTTGGTGCACTAAATACATCCAACAGTTTCTGATACTAACAGAAGAGGGTGTCTAGCCTCTGTGCTTCACAAAAATCAGTGACACAGGGAGAGATCATCTGCAGTGCCTCACTTCCTTATGATAGAGTTTTGGTGAAAAAGTAAGGCTATAGGAGAAAGGTACAGGTATACTAAACAGGCAGAAACAGCCTGCCTATTTTTGCATTGTATATATTTCTTTTAAAATGCAAGACTTAAAGTAGGTCAGATTAGTGTTAAAATATCTTACTTGTAATGACAATTTTGCTAATAACTTCCAGATTACTTTAATCACTTCGACAGTCTCTGTATTAGATGCCAGACTTCTTACATTTATATATTCATCTGGTTTTGCACTTAGGCAGACCTTCTTATTAAGCAAAAAGCTTCAGTTTGACTTCTTCTACATTTCTAATTAAAAAAACACCTTTAACATTTAGATTATCTACACTGTAAAAGAAAAATTCAAATTACTGTCACAAAACCTAATGGGGTCATGTCGTTTAAATTCACTGCAAAACCAAGGTCACACTGCTCAGCCAATAAATGTTTAAAGTAGGGACATTAAAAGAAATAAACCAGAATGAAAGCAGGCAGTAAAATGTTCTGAGAAACATGGATTGTTTTCTTTTTTTCTTGCTTAGAAGGCAAGGGTGGCAGTAGGGTGCATGGGAAAGGTGCTCAGCATGGGAATAACCCCAGGGACTTTGCCACTGGATTCAGCAAAAGGGAATTATGGTAGTGCTGAAAAAAAAAAATAAAATCCCTCAGTACCTAAGAGCTGCCCTTACAGCCTAGCTTCTCTTTGGGGTAAGATTAAGGACAATAAGAAACAATAGCCCAGTCAAGGACAACACCTCCTGATAATTATTTCTGGAAGAAGTGCTGCTTCTGCACTCCAAGACAAGCAATTCGCATTGATGCTGGTGAGTGCAGAAAATCTTCAGGCTGCCCCCTCCTGCTGTGGGCCAAGCATCACCTTTGTCCTAAGCACTGCACCTCTGGAGCATCACTTGGGCAGCAGCCTGGAAAGACAGCAGCTACTGCCCAGCCACTGCAGATGCCCAGCATCCCCAAACCCCACAAGGTCAGGAACTCAGAATTGTATTTGATAGCCTTGTTTTTATAACCAGGAGGAGGGCCCAGGGACTCCCCAGCCTCTCCAGCTCAAACTTGCTCACAGCAAAGACCAGTGTCATGTTGCTGGTGGATGAGGGAAGGTTGCCTAATTCTTCCCTTGTTTTGCCCCATGCATCTGCAGAATGTAACACAGGTGACAAGTGACAAAGAACCACAACGTTTTTAAATGTTGATTCCGCAGGAAACAGAGCTTCACCTGCCTGCCTTGGGGCTGCAGGAATCTACTCCAGAGTACAGAAATCAATCTGACTTATAAACATCCTGGCAGAAATAAGGTTCAACAGAACTAATAGTTTAGGTCTTTCCTCACTTCAGAAGCAACAAAAATATTGTCATGTACCTTTCCCAGATAGTTACAGTCCTCCCTGTACAAAGATACCTAAGGGCTCATTCCATTTTAAGCATGTTTTATTAATGAGTTACTCCACTGAACAACCTTGTAATATCAACTTCTTCCCCTGCTTTCACAGGAGGAGCTATCAAGCTGTTTTGCAAAGTAACCTCAGTCCATACACTTGCAAAAGTTTTTTCCATGGGTCATGTTAGGTGATAAATATCTCTTAAAATCTCCACTAAGTCAGAAAAGAAGCCAGACATTTCAAGGAGACTGTTTGATATTTGCAAACTTTGAAAAATATAAGACAACACGTAAGTGGTACCTAAATAGTAGGATACAGCTGTGCAGACTATTTGCAAAATATAATACTAAATAAATACAAAATAAAAAAAGGCCAAACTCTTATTTCCTAAAAAATAATTTAAAAAAAAAAATTAAAAAAAAAAAGCTGTCTCAGCTCCTAATTATCTTTGGTCATCTTTATATTGAAAGCATTTTGTCTAATGTACTGGACTGCACACAAATATGAGTGGAATTCTTCAGCTGACAGTCTCTTTTCCTACTCACAAAGTAACTTAAGAGACATCAGTGAATCAAGAAACTCAGCAAAACCAACTAAGAAATGTAATGGTAGCTGGGGTACCTCTGTGTCATTAACAGCAAAATTGATGGAGGGTTATATTTTTCACACAGTCTGCATGGTCTTGTACAACAGTGAATTCTTCAGATACTTTGATTAATGCATTAATATAGCTGAGAAATTTCTCCTGAGCCATATTTACTTCCCACTTTGATTTTAGGGGTCACATTATAATCAACCCTCAAAAAGCATATATTAATTTTGAAGGAAAGAAGGCTGATGAAGTTCAAATATTATGTTTAACTATAATATGTAAACAATCTAAACTACCAAACTAGTGTGTCTAGGGTGGGACAAAGCTCAACTCACCAACCAACTTCAAAACATTCCTACTTTTATGCCTCCCAAGACTGGTTATTACCCTTATGGCTCCAGCAGGAGTTACGAGTTGCTATTATGAGCTGAACTGTAAATTTAAAGCTGACTGTTTTTTTCTTAGCTCTCCAGCAATGACCCAAGTCTGTTGATCATCATCATCATCTGCAGAGAGAAACCTTTTGAATACACTATCTTTTAAAAGTATGTGAGCTGCTTATTCTGCTTTTTCAACTGGCCTAGCTCATTTGTTTGGTTTCAGTGCATTACTGGGCATCTCATTTCATTACTAGAGCTTTCAGTAACCACAAATACAGGAACAAAATTCTGGAAAACACACTTCATAATTTATCAATTTATGGGTTTTTTTGCAAAGCTCATCCTCAGACTTCTCTTCTTCTGTAGTACTCAACACTTTATTTGCTTTTAAACCATTAGTTCATGTGTCCTGCAGCCTGCAAATAAGTTATAGTCTTGGAATTGCCAGAGCAGCCTGGTCTTACTCAGATTATATCAAAAGTAGTCTGAAAACTGCAGATTTTTTCATTATGAAGCTTGTATACTTGTTTGAGAATTTATTACCTCTACAGTACATCAATATTTTCTGGACCCTTCCCCACAGACCTGCAAGTCTTGTTCAAGCATCCCTGTCCCATTGTCAATGGTGGTTTTCTGCTACAGTTTCTGGCTGCACTGGATGGATCTGTGCTGGTGCCTCAGATCAACTCAAAGCCTGTTTCCACTGGCAGAAGTAAGGCATGTTTTCTTAGACAGACATACAATCAAAGCGAAACCCTGACAGGACTCTAAACAGATGCACTTGTTCTTAAAACACTCCTGTTTATTAAGTAGTGATGCAGAGACTGTCCTGAACCCCCAGCCAGTAAAATTCACATGTTGGTCTTGCCAGCCTAGGACAGGAAAAGTAAAACCACTTCACATGTAAACTAATTGGATCTACTGCAACTGACTGAATGTGGTGCATGGCAACTGAAACCAGACCTAGAGCTTCAGAACTCACCCTGCTGGAGAATAGACCTGAAGGATGGAGCAGGGTAGGAGGCTGCATCCTCTGCCAACACAGAAGGACACAGAGCTGATCTGTCAGGCAGTTTAAGTGCAATTAAGGCTTGGGATGATCAAATAAAAGGAAAGAAGGTCAGTAACTAGTTATCTTAATTTTCAAAGGCAACCAGACTTAGGAATTGAAACTGTGAAAGAGGTAAACGTGAAGGTCCTATCTGGAGCTCTCATCCCTCAGCTTCAGAAAATAACTTATTTTATAGTACAGGAAGACATTTCAGACAGAAGAGAATTATTAACTATGTCAAGAAATAAATAAGGGATAAGTAAGAAAGAGCTAGTAATAGAAAACATTAGTCACCAGAGCTGAACTGCTAGTCACATAAGTCACGCCTTGCAGGGCTAACAGACAAATGCAGAGTCACACTGAGCCATGTGGAATGAAGAAATAATAATTTAAAAAAAAGGAGGTGGGAAGGCTCTTTAGTTCAATATTTATATAAAAGAGGTATCAAAAAAAGAAGAAAATGCTCTGTCTGTTAGACACAGGAAAAGTCATATTGTGAAAAGACAACAAGTGATTTGCTTCAGATGTCAAAATGATCAAGAAAAAAAAGCAGGTGAAATAATGGAAATGCAAGTTAAATAGAAAAGGATATTATCACAACTGAAGGATGAACAAAATACAAAGAACAATAAATCCAAGATTCTAGGCATAAAAATTACAGATCCAGAAGTGAGTTCCTTCAAGAGATAATCGAAACCGTAGATAGTTTGGTGTGCCAAGAGTAACAATGGAAGCACTTACATTTAGGCAGGAAGAGGGGTAGGAGAGTGATCAGAACCATTTATCTATGGCTGGTCAACTGCTGCTTTTTATACTGGAGCAGCTTTTCATCCCTCAAAGAAAAGGACATAGGTTTGCATCTTGTCAAGCAGAGCTTCCCTCTGCACCAAGGACAGTGTGTATTTGTATCCTGACTGTCATGGGGAGCTGGGATCACCAGTTGTACATTGTAAGTTAAGGTCTTCCCTTGCATAAGGCAATTAAACTGCAACATAGAAGGTAAACTGGCAAAAGTAGACGTTGGTATGTTAAAGGAGCTGCATTGGCAAACATTCATAGCTGTACTCAAAATATTGATGGCTGGTTTGAGCAAGTCAAATATCAAGTGATAACCATTGTTATGCATACTTGGAGCAAAAGCAGTGGGTTTTGTTTGGTTTGGGGTTTTTTGGGTTGGTTTGGGTTGTGGGTTTTTTTTGTTTGGCATTGGTTGTTCTTGTGGTTTTGGTTTTTTTTGTTGTTGTTTTGGGTTTTTGCTTTCCTGGTTTGGATATCTGTTTTTGGGAAACCCAGTGTTAAGCACCAGGCAAAACCAGATGTTTCTGGGATGAGAGCAGGGCATGAATTTTTTATGCCAGACAAATGTCATGATAGAAGGTCACTGATATATTAAAAAAAAAAAGGAAAACAGAAAGGTACGAAGTCATCAACCAAAATTGTATTTTAAGACAATATTGCTATCTCCCCCAAAATTGTTCTGTTTCTTGGAGATTTCTTTGCTTATTTTCCAGTTTGAGTGAAATAAAACAGATGTGGCTGCTGGTGGCGAGAGTGCTGCTGCCCTTCTGCACCCCAAAGGAACTGCACTTTCACAACAGACACAACATTCATTCATTCTCATGAAATTTTATAGGAAGAAACTATTGTTGACTCAGCTATGGATGATCCAGTGGTAGATTAAGTCAACATGGATTTTTCCAGCTGCATCAAGAAGGTAGTTTCAGTATATATTATAAACTTAACATTAAATATTTTATATAAGCTCTAGAAAAGACTTGAAAAATACTGTGGAGTTGCAATGTCAATACAGATGGTTAACAAAAGCAGCCACGGGCTTTTGCTTTGTCTTGAACATAAGTTGTCACCTAAAGTTGATGAAAAGCATGACAGAACTGCACGTTGATACTCAACACCTGTACTTCCTAGGCACTTTTTTTAGTGGAATGAAAACACACAGTGTCGTGCTTGTTCCTAGTCAAATCCCAGATGTTGACTGCTGGATATTTTTATCACTCATCATTAAATAGTTTAAAGCTAGAAGAAATATCCTGATTTTGCCCAAAAAAAACAAATTTAGCCTTTCTGGGCTGCTCATCTCAAGTAAGCATTTTCTCCCCAAAGCCTGACTAAGCAGTGGTGACAGTTTTGCTGCAGTGGCTTTTGTAACTGGCTTCAGGCACTGAGGTTTTTTGATCACTGCAACTGATGTGGTAGATTTAACTTGAGATATGATAAGTTAAAATAAACAGAGTGTGAAGGAGCTGACAAAAATGTACATCTGGAAAAAAAAATTAAGATAATAATAATAAAAAAGGATATTATTCAATAGGAGCCTTCAAAAAAACTGCATTTTTCAAAAAACCTGAATTGATAGATTTTAGCTGCACTGGCTAAACTGATTTGCTGATATTGAAAACTGAGTTTCAATATTTATAATTAGATTTAGCTGTGACTGGCACTCTGAATCCAGCCATTCCTACCACTTTTTTCTCTACTCAGTACCTAGCTCAACAGTGAAAGTACATTCAGTAAAGCGTCAGAAATGCTTGCAAGAGCCCATTATAGCCAAGGCCTGAAGTCAGTTTCCTCCCAGGTAAGTGCAGAGGCTTTCTAAATGCAACTAGGAAAATAAATGGTGCTTGGGTCATTTTTACATTATGTCAGTGTGACTGATATTGTAATACCTTCCATTGCATCAAGCAGGGTAGGCAGGGTCACTGCCAAGGAACGTAGTTCCATGGCTGTACAAGTTACAAACCAACCTGGGTTGGACAGTGCAAGCAGCAGTAACATGGCAGTGGGCACATTGTTTGCCTTGGGGGTTTACACTCACTGTGTGCATCATCTCTGGATTTTGCCTCTCTCAAAGCTTGTATTTCACCAAGCTTAGAAATTGTACAGATGGCAGGAAACTCAGTGAACAGTTTAAAATAACTCATTGGGATTTCCAAATTAAGAGTCTCAAGATGAGACTCACTTGAGAAGGTTTTTTTTTAGATGCGATTATCATTGCCACACCTTTGGAGTTGTGGCAGCTTTGGGGAAAAAGCTGTTTCCAAAAGCATCACCTTTATCAAACCGTTAATGAGGTATAATAATTTATACAGCAGCACAGGCAGATCAGGACCAGCTGATACTTTTCTACTTGATTTGCATTTTCCTAGCTCAAGGTGAAGCTTTGTCACTGCTGCTGATGACTCAAAGATGAGAAGTACTGTGAAAACTGTGTAGTCCTGAGGTTAAGGGCATGAGCTCTAGGCAGAAAAAAAATAAGTAAATAAATCTATTAAAATAACATACAGAGACATACAGTTATAATCACAGATACTTTCCCATTAATGTTTATTTTATTCCAGTTGGCCATGTTTTGATTTAAATAAAGCTGTGCATAAAGCTCAGTTATGAAGGATGCTACAGATGAACAGTATCAGCCCTGGAACAGAACATTAATAAATTGCAAATGCAATTTATTTTACATTAAGATTTAATCAGATTAGTCTGGTTTTAATACTGTATGCTAACAACTTAGGCCTGTAGTACCTCCCACGATATTACTGTCACTGCCATAATGCTGCTTGATTTATACAATATTAAGCAGCAGGTGAAAGACAGTTGCTGCTTCCAGATGCAACTGTCTGTCATAAGAATTTTAGGAGAACTGAATCTTTTTCCATTGCATTGTAACATTTCTGTCAGACCTTTTACAGCTGAAGTCTTAGAGCTAAAATGCTAATGGTACATTCTTTAGCTGCTTGCTTCATCTGTTAGAGTGAAGGAAGCAGCTAAAATAGCTGGCACATAGATTTACCTGCTATCTTTCAGTATTTGTCTGAATTTATTTGACAACACCTCTTTAATATTGGATTAAGTTTGGCCTCATGATGATATAAGATAAGAAAGAGAAAGAAAGTGGTGCAGCTGGAGGGTTGTCCCAAGCCATAGCTCCAGGCTCACAAGGAAGGTCAGGGTGGAGAGGGACTGGGCTTTGGCACAGCAAGCAACTGGTGAACAGAGAGAAACTGCTGGAGGGTAGGTTTCTGCAAAAGGAAATAGCAGGAATCCTTTTACTTCTCAATTGCTGGCAGTCAGCCACAGTCCAGCCTTTGGATCTTATAAAGATTCATCTTGATTTCAAGCAAAGGATCTGACAGCATTGGGATTCATTCCAAAGCACGTGCCTGCCACACAAACTCTCTGACCTAAACCTCAGCAGCAGAGTTTAATGGCAACCCAAGCACCTAGTAATTCCGACAGGCTCCACGCTGGAAGGAAAGGAGTGTGTCCTCCAGCCAGAGTCCAAGGGAAACAAGCACTGCTGGCTAAGGCCACACATGAGCACCCACAAGTACAACACAGATGTCCATATGCTGCAGTCAAAGAGGGCAGATCACAGAGTCACAAAATGGTTGAGGCTGGAAGAGACCTTAAGCATCATCTAGTTCCAACTCCCCTGCATGGGCAGGGACACCTCTTACTAGACCAGGTTGCTCAAAGCCTGACCTGCTCTGGCCTTGAACACTTCCAGGGATGGGGCATCCACAACTTCCCAGGCAACGTGTGCCAGTGTCTCACAACCATCATAGTGAACTGACTCCTTCAGCTAGGCATGCCAAGGACTTTTTCCAGATTTGCCAGCTGCTCTGCCCAGCCTGAGTGGCACCCAAGCCCGACTTGTGCCAGCACTTGGCAGCTCACCCCTGCAAGCCAGAGGGACATTATCAGGAGCACTAACACACCACAGCCCCCTTACAATTCCACTGGGCTCCTATGACATTGAGCAAGAGCAGTCCCTGACAGGAGAGGATTTATTTCCAAAAACTCAGAGGAAGACGTTCAAGAGGAGCAGTGTCTAAACCTCTGGTAGCCATTTGTGTGTGCATTCCAAAAGAATTTATCCATCTCAAGTACAGATTAAACCACCCTCTACAGATTATCACTGGCCAGTGTTACCACCCTGGTCTGTAAATGAAGTGCAGGACCACATCCATGTTAATAACACAACTGCCAATAGTAAATACCCTGATTTTTTTTTTTTAATTATAAGAAATATTACATTCTTCTTACTTTCCACAACTCACCTTTGTCCCTGGCCTTAACAACCTACAGAGGTCTGCAGTCTAACTCCCACATTGCACACGGAAATAACAACATACATAGTTTCAGCAGAGAGAAGATTTAAGTTTTGTTTTGGCTGAAGATACTAACAGACAAGTGGTAACAAACAGCCTGCTAAGGCCTGAGCCACAGGGTAACAACACAATCCCTCACTGTAAAAAGATCTGGCTGCAAATGAGAGGAGAAAATACAGCTTCATTATGCAATTAATAACCCAGAACAACTCTTGCAAATTAGATTGTGCACACGTGTGGTGCCTTAGTGAAGAAGCCCTCCCAGCAGTGCTGGCACTTATATCCCTGAGCACCCTGGGCAGCTGCCAGGACAAGATCCCAGCCACAAGAGACGCGTCTCTCTTCGTGTCTTCACTGTTTGTCACAAGTCATCTATGAAACAAGGTGACCCAGGAGAACAAAGCCAGAGGGGGCATTTAGACACCCCTTATATTGAAAGATGAAGATCAGATGTTATTAAAATGGCCTAACCACCATTTATTATACAGCCAGCCACTTCAGTGGGCTCCTCAGCCAAAGCCCCTCCTACCCCCCCCCTTCAGATCCCACTTCCACCCAAAGGACATCACTCCAGGTGTTATATTTTGCTCATATTCACTCCTAACTCAATAGGCATTCAAATAAAACATTAAAGAAAGAATCTTTGAAAAAGCAGAGAGGAAAACTTTAAAAACACTATCAATTACATCTATAGTCATGGTAACTTCCTTCCCACCACCAAGGCAACAATCACTTGTTTCCTGTTTCCCTTTCCCTGACTCAAGGGTCAGCGCACTGATTCCACAACCCCTCTAATTTAACATGCCTTGAAAAGCAAGCTCATTTCCCCCCACTGATGCTACATGCTTTCACTAGACAATCATATGGCTGTATTTCAGCTTTGGAGGAGGTAAAGCTCCTTTTTCCCTCAAGCTACCACATGGCTGTGGCAGTGTAAACGCTCCCTGCTTCATCTGTCTCCACATAGGTTGCTGCCCCAGATTAAGAAGAGTCCCTTCAGCTTTCTAGTCGGTCCTCATTTGCCACATATGCCAGCAAATGCCCAAATGTGTACCCCCCCATGCAGGGTGTTGTTACAGCCTTTGTACATACAGAAGGATGTCTCAACCCCTTCCAGTTCCTGTTTTCATTCCTAGATCTCCAAGCATCCACAGGGGACATCAGCAGTGACGTTCTTCCCTCTTCTACCAGAAAACCTGTCACCCAAGCAAGGAAAGTGACCCATTCAACAGCTTAAAGGCTGAGCTGGAAACACAACTCAGAATGCTGTTCCCACATTTCAACAGAGAAGAAAATTACAGAATCATTTTCGGTTGGAAAAGACCTTGAACATCATACATTGCAAAACTTATACCAGCCCTGCAAAGTCCACCATGAAGCCATGTCCCTCAGCACCAAATCTACTCATCTTTTCAACACTACCAGAGATGGTGACTCCCCTGTGCCCTGGGCAGCCTGTTCCAGTCCCTGGCCACCATTGCAGTAAAGAAATTGTTCCCAATATTCAATCCAAACCTCTCTGGGCAGAACTTGAGGTCATTTCCTCTTGTATCAATTCTTCCTTGGGAGAAGAGACCAACTCACATCTCATAGTTGTAGAGAGCCAGGTCATCGATGTTTACAAATATGTAAGGGATGAGTGTCAGGGAGATGGAGTTAGGCTTTTCTCAGTGATGACCAGTGATAGGACAAGGGGTAATGGGTGTAAATTGGAGCATAGGAGGTTCAAGGTGAATATCCAAAAAAAATTTTTACTGTGAGAGTGACAGAGCACTGGAAGAGGCTGCCCAGGGAGGGTGTGGAGTCTCCTTCACTGGAGACATTCAAAACCCACCTGGATGTGTTCCTGTGTGATGTACTCTAGGTGACCCTGCTATGGCAGGGGGGGTTGGGCTAGATGATCTTTTGAGGTCCCTTCCAACCCCTAGGATTCTATGATTCTATGATCTCCCCTCAGCCTCCTTTTCTCCACACTCAACCCCTCTGGTTTCCTCATCAGCTGCTCCTCATCAGGCTTATGCTGGAGCAGGGGACTTCCCAAGTGCCCCTTTCACTGCACCACATGGATTCAGGGAGGGGCTGGCAGATAAATTTGGTGAAGTGGCTTTGGCCTCAACAAATACATCCATCAGCATAGATCTTTTCACCTCAGTGACTACAAAGAAATTTCATGAAGGCTTGAAATTTCATGGGTGACAGTAGAAGTGGATGTGTCTGAGAGTAAGCACTTATTTCACGGCAACACAGCACTATTTAAAGAACATTCTTATCTTCACTTGCTTTGAGGAAGAGGGTTTTTTTTCCTTATCTAACAGCACAAACATCTTTTTAAAATCCATAAGATACTGTGGAAGCTGACATGTTCATGATGAATAGCTTCTTCTTCAGATTAATTTCTGTTTTATTCTCTAAGTGGAGCACACAGCAGCAAGCTTTAGACACAGGTGTTACAAGCAGATGTTTTTGAAATGAGAATTATTGTCCTGCACAGCTCTGAAGGAACTTTAAGTCTACAAATATGAAAAGGTGCGATTGTAAAAAGTCATATGCTATGTATCAGGAACATTTATGGAAGATAAGTACAGTAGATAGTTAAATAGCTGAATGACAGAAGCAATTCTATTAATTTTTATATTTATATTGATGGTCTCAAATATTTTTTTAATGCAGGCTGGTTTCAAGTCATATTAAGTTAAATATTTTTAAACGTAATAATAAAATGACCAGAACACAATTTAGAAACTTCCAAACAGAAAAATAAAATGGCCATACCAAACTTTTAAAAACTTTTTAAAAGACCATCTATCCCCCCTGAAAGCCACATTTTAATAATAACTTGAACAGAGAGAGCACACCTTGAACTCACAGTGAATTTTCAGTATTAAGTATCATAAACCTCTTGAAACAAGCAGTCTAAGTAGAAATGCTGACACGAATATTAGTTTCCTAGAGCACATAATACACTTTTATTTGCCTGAGTTGCCCAATCCTGTGAAGATGGACTTCAGGAGAACTTTGGAAACTTAGTTTTGTCTCTGTCCGAAGTAACTATTGATGATCAAGTGCTCATTCTTTTTCTTAATCTTATTGTTAATAAGAGCATCAATCTTTATTAAGGATTCTTATTACTGCATCAATAAAATATTCTTAATCTGTATTATTAATTTTAAAGTGATAATGAAGTCTCTGACAAGCTGCATGGATGAAGAGAAACTCCCTGAAAAGTCCTTCTCTGAAAAGGTCATTCTTATCAGCAACTCTTCTATATACTTAAAACTGATTGTGGCATTCAGCAAGTTTCATTTCTCATCTAAATTATTCAACACCTGTAGGAAGCCCTGCTGAAAGCTTTTTTTTCACAGCATGAGATGGAACATAAGTGGTACATGGTCGCATATTTGAAATGGAAGTTACTAGGCAGCTGAAAATCCAGCCAGAATTGGTGCCAAAAAGGAAAACAGCTGGTTACACTCAAGGAAAAGTCAAGAAAAGCAGGCTTAGCTAGAAGGAAAATAGACTTCAAGAAACCTGTCAATGTAATATTTTCAAGGGCACCTTTCCTCACACTGACAAATAACTTCCTTCATAGATTTTTGTCTTGTGGGCTGTTTATTTTATGCTTATGCTTTAAGGTCTGCAG
The DNA here is from genome assembly GCF_000747805.2 of Chaetura pelagica. Taxonomy (NCBI): domain Eukaryota; kingdom Metazoa; phylum Chordata; class Aves; order Apodiformes; family Apodidae; genus Chaetura; species Chaetura pelagica. The sequence continues at coordinate 739,803 of NW_009951796.1, read as the reverse complement.
CCTTTCAGAACTAACCTCCTCTAAGCCACCCACCCCCTCAGCCCTGCAGCAACAGCTGCCCTGGTGCTTCCTTACTTCTAGGAATAAGGTGACACATCCCAAAATATTTCATAGATAACTCAGCAGATCACGTCTATGCAAGTCAAGGTTTGATCTGCCATTCAGTATTCACTAAAGGACAGCTTCTGTGCCCAAAAGTTTGTTGTTCTTTGCACAACCCTGATTTCCACAGGCAGCTCTTGTCTAGTGAAACAGTGCAACACACTGGCCACAACAACCCCACAGGCTCAGGGAAGAATGGCTGGAAAGCTGCTCAGAGGAAAAGGACCTGGAGGGGTTGGTCAACAGCAGCTGAATATGGGCCAGCAGTGTGTCCAGATGGTCAAGAAGGCAAACAGCTTCCTGGCTTCTGTCTGCAGTAGCGTGGCCATCAGGATCAGCATGTGCATCATCCCCCCGTGCAGGGCACTGGCGAGGCCACACCTCAAATCCTGTGCTCAGTTTTGAGTCCCTCAATACAAGGAGGACACTGAGGTGGTGGAGCATGTCCAGAGAGAGGCAATAAAGCTGATGAAGGATCTAGAGAACAAATCTTATGAGGAGCAGCAGAGGGAACTGGGGGTGTTCAGTTAGAAGAAAAGGAGGCTGAGGGGAGACCTCACTCTCTCCAGCTGCCTGAAAGGAGGTTGAAGCGAGGTGGGGCTCAGGTTCTTCTCCCAAGAGACAAGTGATACAAAAGGAAATGGCCTCAAGTTGCGCTGGGGAGGTTTAGATGGGATCTTAGGAACAATTTGTTTTCTTGAAAGGCTTGTCAGGCACTGGACCAGGCTGCCCAGGGCAGTGGTAGAATCGCCATCCCTGGTGATATTTAAAAGACGAGTAGGGGTGGTGCTGAGGGACATGGTGAACTTGGCAGTGCTGGGTTAACAGATGGACATTGTGATCTTACATGTCTTTTCCAAACGACAAAGGAGTAACAGCAGTTGTATCTAGAGCATGGGACCTGCTTCAGGGAAGGGAAACCTCAGCAGAGAACGAGACCATCAGAACTGGAGACTGCCAAGTCCCTGCATGGGTCTGAACCCCTAGACCCATTCTAACAAGCATGCCTGTGCAGGAAGCCACAGCAGCTTCTCTCAAGCACTGATGCTACACAATCACAGGTTGGGCAAGTCTTATCAGTAAGGAGAAAGATTGAGACCAAGCAGGTCAGTCACATCATTTACAGCATCACTTGGAGGCTCTCAGAAGTGCCAGCAGAGGATAAACACACCAGAGAAGGAATATTCCCCATCTGCTTTATGGGGAACTCAGCTCAAAATGGAAGCTTCCTTAAAAACAAAGAGGTATGACTCTTATAACAAAGGGAGAAAGATAGAAATACTTCTGTTGGAGAATATTTCTTACTGGAATTATATAAATGTAGCATTGTTAACAAATGTGAATTCAAATATAGTCTTAGAAATCTGCTATTAAAAAAACATTAAATTGCTCTTTGTGGCAGAAGTGATAGTCTGAGGAAGCTGGATGGGATCCTTCTGCCAAGAAACATCTAATATTCTTTATTACTAGTTTAATTTCCTTAACATCAGTTTTTTAACTAAAGCAATACCACACAAAAACCCAAATGTAAGACTAAAAACTACTGCCACAAGTGACAGGCATATACAAACACCAAATCAAACCCTGTGCTAGTGCATGTTGTCCTACCTCAACTAGGGGGAGAAATGATATAGCCAGACCTATTCAATCTTCAACTCTCACTAAGCAACCAGAAGAGCATTTTAATTCTATTACATTTGCATGGGCTTCCTTTTTTAAGGTCCTACTAGAAAATGCAGAGATAAAATATCAGTGGCTGTTCTTGTGCAAATCACCCTAATGCAGATAAATGAGGATTATCAGATTCACATTTGGCATCGCAGGAAAGAACAGGATATGAAACTTTTAAAAACACCTGTTAGCCTATAGAGGCAGGACTAGAAACATTCTAGTCAGACTTTTAAAGAGTTATCTGATAAAAATCCACCACAATAAAATGCAACACTATAAAAAGTTACTTTCCATTTTAAAAAATTTAAAGAAATCTAAAAAAAAAAAAACCCTAAATTTGGGTTTAAATCCTAAGCCATCAGTATTATGGCTTAAAAAATTGAGGGGGGAAAAAAGCCATCTGATCCAAATGAATAATAAAATTTCCTAAGAAAATGAATATGCTGCTTTTGTTCTTATCAGTTGACCTCTATGAAACCTTCCTATACTTCATAATATAACTATGAGCTTCCACACTAGAAGAAGAAAGATCATTCAATGATTTAACCTTCCAGAAATTACAAAATAAAGTGACCTTTTTTTTGGTAAAAATAGATCTTGATAACCTCCAATTATTAAATTTTTACATCAACTCCAATCTTGCATTCTGTCTCAAAGACATTTCCCTTTGCCATTTTTGCTTTTTATTTTTATGCAACATACACTACCAGTAAGTAATCAACTGGATCAAAAATATGCCAAGTATTAGCACATTTTCAGGACTAAATTTAGACATCATTTTGCTTTCCTCAATGTAAGAAATGCAGACCAGAAGTAATTTTTGCATTTAGTTTTCTTTTGAAAAGTTGTAAATAATAATTACAAGGACAAAACCCACACATCATTAGCAGGCAAATATATTAACTAATTTAAATAACTGACTAGTCAGGTTTTAGCTCATATAATTAAAAAATTGCACTACAGTTTCACCTGTGGAAAATAACATTAAGGGTTTGTTTCATTTTTAGAATTGATTTTATAGTATTGAATGTAAAAGACTGTTTTGAAAAGGCTGCAATTCTTGTATATGCATACCCAGAACTTTTATGCAAACATACACACATACAAGTACTTCTGTACTTCAGCTCTGGCAGGGACTGGAGCTAAGGGAGGCAAAATATTCTAGGGGAGGACAGCTTGAGATGTGATACAACCTGAAGCAGAAGATACTTAGAGGATCATTGGAAGCCCCATCCTTAAAAGATTTCTTACACAATTGTGGAGACTTTAAACTGTCACGTACTTCAAAAATTTTGCCACTCTCTTGGCTTCTTCCAAAACAGGTGACATGTCTATGTAGTTCAAAAGCTTTAGGTACTTGGTTGGTCAGGGGTGTTTTAATACTCAAAAGCAAAAGCTGCAAAGGATCTGAATGTTTCTGCCTAAAATACATCTGACTGGCTCAGCACAAATGTGCAATGCCCACATCAAATCCCTCACAGCAGTTCAGAAATTCATTGCTAGCAAATAAGCAGAACTAAAACCCACCCAAACAAGCCCCACCCCGCTTACTGGGACTTGCCCACTCTACCAGCTGTGGTCTCCTCCTGAAGTTCAGCCCTTAGCAGCTCAGAGAGGTGGTCACAGCACCTCTCACTCATCCTTGGCCATGCCCCTGGATTGGCTCCTCTGCCACCTGTGCCCAGCACCGTCCCCAGGCTCTCCTCAGTGTCCACACCTCTTCCCAAGCAGGAGAAACACATCACTGACATCACTTCCCTTCTTATTGCCAGAATACTCCGATTGCCAGATTATTCCATCTGAATAACCCAAATGAATTATTCCATCTGAATTAAATCCGTTCAATCTGACTTTCTGAAGCAGCTCCACTGTCCTTCGTGTGCCCTTTCCACCCAATCGTCCCCAGTAGCTTTAGCTTTGGTGTTCAGACAAGGACACAAGTATGCCACTTACTGAAATCCTTGCTTCCCAGTTCCATGAATTCTGTTAGATCCAGGTTTCAGAGTCACATGTCTGCCCAGACTACATGGATCCTCCAGCACTGGCACTGACACTGCTGCACTGCTTGACCCAAAACAATCTACTGCTGCAAGGAGAAGGAAAGACTCCAGGGACACCTTTGAGTCCCTACCTGAAGGGGCTACAGGAAAGCTGCGGAGGCACTTTTGACAAGGGCATGTAGTCATAGGACAAGGGGAAATGGCTTTAAATTGGAAGATAGTTTAGGTTAGACATTAGGAAGAAATTCTTGCCTGCAGGGTGGTGAGCCACTGGCACAGGTTGCCCAGGGAAGGTGTGGCTGCCTCATCCCCAGAAGAGATCAAGGGCAGGTTGGATGGGACTCTGAGCAGCCTGGTCTAGTGGGAGGTGTCCCTGCCTATAGCAGGGGGGCTAGAACTAGATGATCTTTAAGGTTCCTTCCAACCCAAACCATTCTATGATTATAAACCAGCTGCAAAACCTGCCTACAGAGAATAATATGCCCTGGGCAGTGTCTCACTCCCCCATTGCTCCCTTGTCCCAAGCATCTCACTGCAAACATAAGGACAGCAGCCCATGAACACCAAGGCTCAGCCAAGTACTATTAACAGGCACTTCCTGAGAGTCTCTGCAGAAAAAGCAATGGAATAAAAAGGAAACCTATATACCACTACCATATGGCCAGAAAGCTAATGAGCAGCACCACAAGGAACAGCAAGGGAGGTGAGCCAAGCAGCAGAAATGGGGAGAATATTCATTAACCATCTTTTCTCTATGACAAGAAATACTTTATTATTAAAATATTTATACTGAAGCAGAGGCTCTTAGAAAATTAGCATCTTGGAGCTAGGAACTTCCTTGTCCTCTCAGGTATCACACAAAACCAGTTTGCAAAACCTTAAAAAGCATTGTAGTCAGGTAAGTCTCTCCATGAAGAAGAGACTGGGGATGCTAACACACCTAGCTCACAATTCCCAAAGGAATTTATTTTATATCAGTACAGGCTTAGACACAATTTACATTTAAGTTTACATCTCGCTCCTATTTGGAAGACAGTGTCATCGTAGGAGTATGTGGAAGCAGGTGCTTCATTGAAACACTTCTCCAGAACTCAGCCCAACACAACCACTCCAAGAAAGACCTGCACTGCAGTGCCTGCAGCTCTGCCATGGCTGCAACAGGTGAGCTCATTCCTAGCAGGCAGTAAGAGGCTGCCATGATACCTTGGCCATCCCAACATCTTGTTAGAGAGATGGTGAAGAGAGATGTCTGAAGAGTTTTCTCCAAACCCAAAGTGATCCTATATACTTGGAGCCCCAAAGCTGCTCTTCATTATTCTTGTGAAAAGTCAGGATAATATTTGCAGAACTCAGATACCATCCTAGGATCCCCCCATTAGCATAATAAGTCTGCAAGGTACAGGGCAGCATCATGCTGAGCAATCACAATCCCTGGGGGGGAAGTGGAGCAGAGCTTTCCTGAGAGGATTCATGCCCAGCCCACCATCCCAGCCTCCAACACAGCTTGTCTCTCCTAGAGGACAATCCCATCACAGGACAGCACTGTGAGTTGTCAAACAGAAGACCTAGAAATTGCTTTTCTGCCCTTAGCTCTAGCCAGTAAGTAAGATAAGATGGAGGATGCCAGTGGCTCCAACAATGACAATTCTTTTCCTTTCTTAAGCTATCAAATGCCAATTGTAATCCATCAGCTGGGGCTATTTCAAGATAATCTTCCTCTGACATTTTCAGGCAGAGATATGACTATTTCTTGCAGACAGTTATGATTGTAAAATATCATTGTAGGCTAATCTTTCCTCTGACATGTTTATGAAAAGATAGGCTGCCTTCCTCTCAGTGCCACCCTCAAAGAACCAAGAAAGGTGAAGGCATCACCTGCAGCCACAATATTAGTTTCCTCCATTTAATATGACACAAGGTAAGGAAACTGAGAATTTCCAAGCCCTCTTAACTGGGCTGCTTTTTCTGCATGGAGACAGAGCCTCTTGTTAGAGACATCCACCCCTGCCAGTTGTAGGTCGAATCTCAAAGTCCTATAATTCTATTTCATAAAGCTTTAAACATCAAATAATACACGGCAGCAGAAATGCTATTACAGATAATTTCCTGTATATAAAAGCAATTTGTGGATAATATTAATTGCATTTCCTGACTTCATAGTAGAGAACTTGATCTTAGTACTTTAAATACATCTGCACTTCAAATACTTAGGCACAATTGCACAGAAGAATTAAAGTCACCCCAGGAATTTCATGTTTGCATCTCCAGACTTTTAGGAGGTTTCTCCTACAGCTATTGCTTTATTCATTATTTCCTACTTTTTTTTTTTTTTTTCAAGTAAGGATGTTGACATTTGTATATGAAAACATTTCAATATTTAAACCCGCTTCCCACACATAATTAGACAAGTTTGACAACACATACATACTAAAGTTATTGAGAATTTAAAAATATGCCCAACTCAGAAATTACTGTCCTGTTCACTGAAGTCCTATGGGGGGAGGTAGAAATGGATAAACTCAGGGTACAGAGCTAAAATCACAACAATATCATTAAATACTTGGCTCTGAAAAGACATCTTCTTCCAAGTGTTCCCTGGATATAAATGTGTATTTTCTCTGCTTTTTGTTTCTAAAAATATTGCCTATTCCAATTAAAAGTATAATGACCATGAGAATACTATTCTTAGAGAGAGGAGAACGTTTCAGTTTCTAAGTTTGAGTCTCTGCATTAATAAAAACATGCATTTTTTTTCTGAAGTGATTTAATAGGGAACCTATCAGGATAGTGAAGGAATTCAGAAATTCTGCCTTTCTCTCACTGTCCTAATTTAACCAATTAAGCATTTCATTTATCCCTTAGAAAAGTACTATAAGTATTAAGAGCTACTGTTCCTATCTTACTGCTGCTACACGAGCAGAAGTTGAAGTTTATGCCACCTTGCCCAAGAGGGATCTACTTAGGAAGCAATCACTGCCATATCCCACAGACCTATTCACATGGTTCTAGTTATCTCATCTGAGAAGCACCTAGTACTTGGTTAACCCCATGCTCTACTAGTGGCTACAGTGCTGAGAATGCTACCTGTCCAACTAAATCCAAGACTACCATTGGAATTCACATCTCAGATGATATTTTGGAAGCCAAGGCTGAAGATCATAACAATAAACAAATTCAGTATTTCCATTGTATTTGTGAAAAAAAAAAAAAATCAATTACCCTGAGAGACGTGTAACCTGATGTCCTCAACACCATTCCACCCGAAGGAAGAAGATAGGATTAACAAAAGAAATAACCCAAAACTTCCACCTTTCTTTGAGAAGTATTTTGTCTCAGTTAAGCCACAAAACATGCTTGCTTGTCCTTTAGCCTCACAAAGTCTGCATTCCTTAGAGAATACACATCCAGCACAAAGGATGGAGGGCATTTCCATCAGATGCTGCTCTACAGTCTGCTGGGCAAAGAAATGGCACCTGAAAGAATCTCTGTAGGGTCAGACACACTCAGAACACCAAGAGCCCAGTATCCAAGCAAGCTGTGTTCTGCACAAGCACTCCTCCATCAGGCCAGAGTACAAAAGGTAGCTGCTCACCTTCATTACTAGGCAGATTGATTCTGAACGCTCACAAGTTGCAGGTTTTATTCAGGTATTTCTATCAGCTTTTCAATAAGCAAATTAAAACATTGTTTCTGTCAGAAATACTACAGAGAATTTAGGTGGGCTTGCAGAAACAAGTGGCTCAAGTTATAGCTCTACTTTCAGGTAGATAGAAGTGGAGTGAAACCGTCCTTACCTGGCATCTGTTGTCATTTTGCAAGAGACTTTGCAAAAACAGACATGACTCACCTGCACTGGACCATTGAAGAGAGCCTTGCACCATCCAGGTATTTGCAGCAGGAGATAAGATGGGCATTGGCAGCAACTGCTACAGTTCCTCATGTCTTATGTGAAAGGCGAAACAAGAAGTCCACAGCCCTGACATCAAACAATCCCAGGTCTGCAAAGAAAAGGTGGTCCTTCATTTTTCTTACCTTAAACTAGCTAAAAAAACCCCTCTAGCAATGTCCTTTGCACTTCATGGGCCAGCTGCTCTCTAGCAAATAGCAGCAATGACAGCAGCCAGTACCACCACATCACAAATATAAGCTGAAGATGATGGCTAAGATCCAAAGCAGCAGAAAAAAATATGAAGTCCAAACCAGTCCAAACCAAAACCCTACTTCTGTGCTCCCTCCATCATGGAGCAACCTGCCCTGCTGCCAGGCTAAGCAAGAACTGCTGCAAGATGGCTCCAGCCTCCAGCAGGTGCAGGTGGTCTCCAAGGGCTGGTGCAATCATTGGAAGCAGCTGGGGAATGGGGAGATCAGCCACACAGCTTGTGTAAGGAGCTTCTCATCACAAAGATTTTGAGACTTTTTAGACAGTCTGGCTGTCTCACTAACTTTTGGAAGGCTCTGTGCCTTCATCACATAGAATTAATTTGCAATTGTGGGATTAAAAGGGGAATTTTCAAGCTATTTTCAGGACTGATATGTTTTCTACAATGCTGTGTGTAGTTTAGGATACTATAAGAATTTTCTCTATCCTGCCTGTATTCAGATATACCTGCATCATATTTACAGTTAGCATTTTAACATCTAAAAAGATGGTATTTCACCCTGGCAAGCAACACACCAGCCTCCTGTGTTTCAGCAGGAGCAGCTGATTCCAAGGCAACGTCACTCTTGTGGGACTCTCCTCCCACCCTTTCCAGCACTGCCACGTGCTGGAGGCCCATGCCAGACTGAAGGGCCATTCCCAGTGAGACTGCAGCCCAAGGCAGGGAACATCAGCACATGGAAGCTGCCCCCTGAAAACATCACACAGTCCCTGCTGGTGACAGACCAGCTTGTGTGTTTACATGCCAGAAATATCATAAGATCAGGAAGGGGATCCTTGAAAATGTTTTTCTTCACAGGTTTTCTGTCTCTTTATGAGATAAGACTGGTAATGCACTCAAAACACAGTTGATGTCTTCTGGAGAAAAAGGAGGTAGATGGATGTTTTGTTCTGGTTTTGGCAACAAAAAAAAACAACAAAAAAAAAACCCTCCACAAACAAACAAACCCAGATCAAAAAAAGCCAAACATAGAAGCAAAAAAACCCAGAAAACACAACCAACAAAAACCAACCAAAACCAACCAAACCCAAAACAAAAGAACATATCAAAACTTATTGGTATTTTGGTTCTACTTAATCATGTTTGACTACCAAAATAAAAATATATTAAAAAACTCACCACATTTTGAGACAAAACAAACTGTTTATGTGTGTTTATATGAAACTGGTTTGCCTTTTTATTGGGATTTACAGAGCCTCAAGATTTATAATGCCACCTTCTTCAGTAGGCAGGTTCTGCTCACCTCAGTCAGGTAAACCAGACACTCAACCCAACTAGAAAGTGTGCTAAATGAGGACAGCAGGGTATTCACCCTGTCATCCATGTATTTATTTATTAAGTTCCCACACAGGTCAATATAAATATATAAACCAGTTACATCAGTTTCTGGACCTAACATTTTGAAAAGCTTTCTTCTCTGCATAGAAAATTCAGGTTCATCTTCTCACCCTTTTCCCCCTGCCCCAAACTGAAGCATTTCATCCTGGGAGTCGTGTTGTGGTGTCTAATGGGAGCTACAAGTTCCAGCTTGCTTGAAAAGTCTATCCTAAAATTTCAGTTACTGAAATTAGTCCCTCACTACTGAAACATCACCAAGAACAGCACAAAAATTAAACTATACTCTTCTGAAAATTGTCAAGGCAAAGGTGGAAGTAGGTGCTGAGTGAAATAATTCTTTCAGTGATGAACTTTCAGTGATGTGTTGTCTTGACCTACTGTTTATGGTAGACTTGCACATTTCATGCAATTCCAAGGAAATATTAAAAACCCGTAGTGTTTTTAATTAGGAAAACACAGGCAATAAAGTAATGCTAACTCAGTCTTATATTTCTGCAAGAATAGCCTGAGTAATCCAAATTTAAATTTCTTCAAGAGTTAATGTTCAAATGACTAAGTCTGAGAGCAGTTAGGTTTAGATTTTTACTAGTGTGTATGTGAAAAAGATCTTGAAAATGTTTTTTCTGTATTTTTAGTTCTAAGGATATAGGCACAAACATAAAGATGCAGTTCATTTTATCACAAACATAAAAATTACATCTCATTAGTAGAAGTTTATTTGGAGTAGAGTTTATTATTTTATGTGAGTGGGGAGAGAGAAATTTTGCCTGAGGAAGACATAGATGTGGAATTTCTGGGTTGGATGGAAATGGGCAATACAGTGCTGGCAAGGTCCTGATCCCTGCAGATTTACACCTCTATTTCTGGATCAGATTGGGATAGATAAGGCTTCACACCTCTGAAGCACTAGGCTTTTTTGGAGCTGGTTTAACCTCCGGACATGTCTTCCTAAATTTTCCTCTTTTAAATATAGTGAATCAGAAACATATTTCTTGCCAGCAATTCTCCAGTTAGGAAGGCATAAGCAAAGGCCACATGCAACTTGGTCAGGATTTAAAGAAGCAATCAAGCTCCTACCCACCAACTACCTAACAATGCAGTGTGGATAGAAGGGCTGCATTTTTCACAGCCTTCCCCACCCCACCACTCTTCCCTGGGAGAAAAAATATTATCCAGGCAAGGTGCCAAAGAATAATTTCATGACTTGAAGTAAAAAGATGCAAAGATAAACATCCAAACGTGTGGACACTTCCTAAAAATCCTGCAGGGTGTCAAGAAACAGGACAATAGGGAAGCAAATTAAGGAAAGGAGGGGTGTGACAGGGAGAAGGAACAGCACATGGCAAGATGCTGAAAAGCAACAAAAGGCAGTAAATGATGCAAATTCCACTCACTCTAACTTCACAAGGTAGAACAGTTTACTTTTCACCCTCTGAAAGACTGAGCCAAAACCTCAGTGAAGCAACGTCAACCTGGACCTGAATTACCACTGGGTATAATCATCCCAGAGCTGGTACTATTGGGAAGCTTCTTACTGTAAGAGTGAGCAAACCAGTTGAGGCATATGCTACCTATCAAAGGCTATTAAATTTTCAAGAGATGACCATTAGCACAGGACATCTTGGTGCCAGGCCTAGCAGAGCAATGCCTCTGACAGAAGAGCACTGCTTGTTGCAGCCTTCTATCCTGCCTTCAGCATCCATTACTGCACTGCTAGCAAGAGGGGACTGAGCTAAATGGAGCTTTGGTCTGACAGGATACAACTTGTCTCATGTTCCTGGTAGGTGCAAAGTAAATAGCACAAA